>NC_134419.1:80719402-80946297 GCF_030867145.1 Opisthocomus hoazin | reverse complement strand
TCCATCCACTCCACTCCCCCCCCACACCCGCGCTCACCTTCTCCCTCGCTGCAGCCGCAGCCCGGCCACGGCTCCGCTCCTCCGCCCTCGGCTCGCACCGGCCCCTCCACGGCCACCCGGGGCACGGCAGCACCGGGCCCTCCACCGGCTGAGGGAGGGGCCGTCGTCATCAGCCCCGCTGCCCGTCCCCTCTTCTCCTGGGCTCTGGCGCATCCCCTCGTCCCATGCAAACCAAGCACAAACGCAGCCAGCAGGGCAAAAGGGACCGCAGGTGTTCATTCCGTCACGCATCCAGCAAGAGGAAGCAGAGCACAAGGACAGCAAGAGGAAAAAGGAAAGGGACAGGAATCTGGACACAGAGAGAAAAAAAGCAGCGGGGACACAGGAAAAGACACAGAAAGAGCAGGGCACAGAAAGATAGATCAGGACAGCGGCAGGATGGAGATGGAGGAAAATCTTTGGATGGTCAACAGGACAAAGAAGAATAGGAATATGGGCAGGGAGTTAGACAAAGGGATAGAGTGAGAAACCATGGCACAAGAAGCAAGACAGAGCGACAGACCAGAATAATGATACCGAGAGAGAGAGAAAGACATAGACTGTGAGAAGCACATAGTGTGTCAGAAAAAAAGAGAAGTATTAGGAGCTCTGCAAAGAGATGGAGTATGGAGAAAAAGGGGGCCAGGGAGCAGCACAGAGGGTCAGAGAGATTAAGACATGAACAGGAAGGAGGACGGGGACAGTGAGATACACGATGAAAAAAACCAGCGACAGTGAGCTAGACAAAAGGATACAGAAAGAGAAGGAAGGAGGAGGAAGAGAAATAAGAAGGCAGGGAGATGAAGTAGCACGTACAGGTGCAGAGGAGAACAGGGCAGAGATATTGTGGAGAGAGAAAAAGAGGGAGAGGGAGCAGGACGCAAACATAAACAGAAGAGGGGAGGTACAGGGAAGGGAAAAAAAAAAAAAAATCACAGCACTGTAGGAAAGAGAGGGGGCCATGGGGGGGCTCAGGATGCAGAAGAGGGGTGACAGGGCCCCGAGGGCCCGGGACTCATCGCAGCTCTCACTCTCAGCGCTGCCAAGAGACGCTGCCGTTTCAGATAATTCTCTCTCCTTCTCTCCTTCCTTCCTCTTCCGTAAGTCCAGTGACTTGGCTGTCCTCCACCCAAGAGGAAACATGCATGTCTCGCAGCTCTTATGAGACCAGGCTCCCTAGACACATAGCCTCACTCTCCGACGTACTATGCACAGGAATAGGACAGAGGGAAAGAGAGAGAGAGTATGATGAGCGGGCAGCAGAACAGGCAGATCAAAAGGGAATCATAGAATTGTCAAGGTTGGAAAAGACCTCTAAGATCATCAAGTCCAACTATCAACACAACATCATGCCTGCTAAACCACGCCCTGAAGTGCCATATCTACATGTTTTTTGAACACCTCCAGGGCTAGTGACTCCACCACTTCCCTGGGCAGCCTGTTCCAATGCTTCACAACTTTCAGTTAGGAAATTTTACCTAATCTCCAGTCTAAACTTGCCCTGATGCAACTTGAGGTCATTTCCTCTCGTCCTATCACTAATTACTTGAGAGAAGAGACCAACACCCACTTCACTACAACCTCCTTTCAGGTAGCTGTAGAGAGCAGTAAGGTCTCCCCTCAGCCTTCTCTTCTCCAGACTAAACAACCCTAGTTCCCTCAGCCACTTCTCACAAGACCTGTTCTTTAAAGCCCTCACCAGCCTCATTGCTCTTCCCTGGACATGGTCCAGCAACTCAGTGTCCTGCTTGTAGTGAGGGGCCCAAAACCAAACACAGTACTCGAGGTGCGGCCTCACCAGTGCCGAGTACAGGGGCATGATCACTGCCCTACTCCAGCTGGCCACACTATTCCTGATACAAGCCAGGATGCCGTTTGCCTTCTTGGCCACCTGGGCACACTGCTGGCTCATGTTCAGCTGGCTGTCAACCAACACCCCCAGGTCCTTTTCCACCGGGCAGCTCTCCAGCCACTCTTCTCCAACCCTGTAGCGTTACATGGGGTTGTTATGACCCAAGGGCAGGACCCGGCACTTGGTTCTGTTGTTGAATCTCACACAATTCACCTCGTCCCATTGATCCAGTCTGTCCAGGTCCCTCTGCAAAGCCTTCCTACCCGTAAGCAGATCAACACTCCCGCCCTACTTGGTGTCATCTGCAAACTTACTGAGGGAGCACTCAATCCCCCCAGCCAGATCATTGATAAAGGTACTAAACAAGACTGGCCCCAAAATGGAGCCCTGGAAAACTCCACGTGTGATCAGCCGCCAGCTGGATTTAAGTCCCTTCACCACCTCTCTCTATGCTCAGCCCAAGAAATTTAATCAGAGGAATAAAGAAGGCAGAAGGGAGAGAAAAAGACAGGGAACAAGCCAGAGGGAAAGGCGGGGGGGGGGGGGGGGGGGGGGGGGGGGGCGGGACGGGACACACAGATCAAGACAGAGGTGGAGAAAGACAAAAAAAGTGATGGGCTGCAGGATGAGAAAAAAGGCCAAGGAACAGGACAGAGGGGAGTAATGGGACAGTGAGCCGGACAGGGGCATACAGCGAGAAACGAAGGGACAGGCAGCACTATGGAGATATACAGACAAAGAGTTACAGGGAGAATGGATGACAGAGAGGATAAGAGAAAAAGGGACAGCGAGCGGGACAGAGATGGAGAAAGAAATGTTGGTGACAGAGAGATGAGGAGGAGAGCAACTGGACGGAGGCAGAGAGAGGGAGAAAGGAAGAAAAAAAAATAGCGATGAGTAAAAGGGCAGTGGGGCAAGGAAAAGACAAGAGGAAGGATAGAGCGACACAGAGACAGACGGGAAGATACTGTGAAATAGAGAGCAACAGGGAGCAGGATGCTGGGATAGACAGCAAACAAGAGCAACAGAGAGCATGGTAGATCCTGGGACAAGAACACTGACTGGAGAGCTGCTGACATGAACTTACCTCACCCTGTAAATATGATGAGCCAGAAGCAGTGCCCAGATTGCTTCAAAGCCCCTTTGGACCTAGCTGTTGATGCAGATGGCTGGGGCCAGCAATAGCTGTTTGGTCTAATTTAGAAGGGACATGTTTAATAGCATTGCCAACACCCTTGGATAGCTGGAACGGGCCCCATCGAGCAATGTATTCGTACTCCCTTACTTCACAAAAAGGCACGGGAGACCAGGGGGAGCAAGTAGAGGCCAGAAAAATTGGAGGTCGAAAAGGGGTGGGAGCGCAGAGTGCAAGTAGAGGCCAGAAGAAATTGGAGGCTGAAAAGGCGTGGGAGGCCATAGGGAAGTAGAGGCCAGAAAAATTGGAGGCTGAAAAGGCGTGGGAGGCCAGAAAAAAGTGGAGGCTGCAAAGGGTTCGGAGGCTGGTGGGTGGATAGAGGCCAAAAAGGGGTGGGAGGCCAGGGGGCAAGTAAAGGCCAGAAAAAAGTGGAGGCCGCAAAGGGGTCAGTATTTTCAGACAGCTCTCTTCCTTCCTCTTCCTTAATATGCTACATATTAATGAGGCCCTGCCTCTTTTCATGTGGATCTCAAAGTGAAAAGCTCATACGCTGGAACTTCAGTTCACTCTGTCTCACCTTCAGAAGCAGGGGGTCTAGACGTCGGATGGCCAGGTTTAAGTAGCGGAGTACAATTATGCCACAAAAAGACAGGGGTGGGAAGGAACAAAAGGCACACTTTTCTCCATGAACAGAGTATCACATTGAGATTGGGAATCATAGTAATTTCCAGAAGTCTAGTGGAGAAAAAAGGATGGGATCCCAAGACAGCAAGTCAACCCCAACAACTGCAAGAGAGAGGACGTGTGAACGACATCAGCTGCCATTAGAAAGCAAACATCCCAAGGGATGGGGTGGTAGGAGCACCAAGAGAAGACGAAGCACTTGCAGGAAACAAGATTCGACCTAGGGCAGAGAGAATATAATGACAGGGAGCGGGGCAGAGATGGAGAATGAAACGTTGGTGACAGAGAGAGAAGGAGCAGAGTGACCGGACGGAGGCAGAGAGATGGAGAAAGTAAAAATTAATGATGGGTAGCAAGCCAGAGGGACAAGGAAAAGACAGGAGGAAGGACAGAATGACAGAGAAAACAGGTGAGGGACAGGACACCAGAAAGAAAGATACTTTGAAATAGAGAATGATAGGGAGCAGGATGCTGGGACAGACAGCAAATGAGAGCAACAGAGAGAACGGCAGAGAGGCGGAGCATGAGAGAAAACAGGGGCTGAGAGCAAGATCAAGGGGTGAAGCAATAAATAATAGGGTAGGGAGCAGGACAGCAGAAGAGAGACACAGAGAAGGGAGACACGTAAGACAACCACAAATTGAGAGGTAGAAGAGCACACAGGGTCACAGAGAAAAAGAGAGGGATGGCAGAAACAGAAAAACAAGATGAGGGAGAAGGACTGAGGAGCAGAGACAAAAAGGTACAGGGAAAAGGACAGAGACAGAGAAAACAAGCAAAGATGGGAGGCAGAACACAGGTCAAAATGACAAGGACACGGAGTGGGACAAAGGGATGGAGGACGAAAAAACAGTGATGTGCCGCAGGATACAGGAAGAAAGAAGAAGAGCAAGAAGAGCAAGAGAAGGAGAATGACAGAAGGGTGTAGACAGAAAGACTGGGACACAGACACAAACAAGGGGGACCTGAGGGACACACAGACATCAGGAAGACAGAAAGGAAGAGAGAGAGATGGGGAGCAAGACAGTGTGATGGAGCGAGACTGAGGGAGTGGGGTGCAAGGATACAAAAAAGCAGAGGTACAGGGAAGAGGAAAGAATGACAGCAAGAGAAAGGCGAGGGTGGGGAGCAGGAAAGAGGCCGAGAACGAAAAAACAGCCACGGGCAGAAGAACAGAAATAGAGAATAAAAAAAAAATACCTCCATGCAGCAGGACAGAGGGACAGAGCAACAGGAAGGTGGGGAAGTCAACATGGAGGAGGACCAGTAACACACAGCAAGACACTGGGGGAGCAAGAGGGAGGGAACACAGAGCAAGGCAGAGGAATGAAGGGCAAAAAAATCTCCAACAAACAGAAAGTAAACTGGACAGAGATAGGCAGCAGTACAAAGAGCTGAAGAAAGAAAAAACAGGGATAAGGACAGGGACAGAAGGACAGAGAGGCAGAGAGAAGAACAGGGACCCAGACATGGGATAAAAACAGGGAGCATGCCGTGACCAAGGCACCGCGCATACGCCTCATGCTGATGGTGCGCCGGAGGGCCGGACCCTGCGCAGAAGTCCAGGCTGCAGTACCACAATGCGGCCAGGGTGCGGCGGTGTCACTGCTGCGGCTCCACGTGGTGTCAGCGCAGCAAGGCCACGCTTCGCGCCTGGGGCGGTGATAGAGGGGATTGTAAGAAACGTGAAACTATAACAAAAAAGCCTTAATATTTTCTAGTTTTTAGTAGTCTTTAGTACTGTAACTTGCATGCATAGTGATTCAATGATGTAACTGTTAAACTAATCCCTGTTTTCTTTTTAAGGAATGTAGTGGATGGATATGGGCACAAGCTATCATTTAGTCATTAGACAAAATAATTGAGTGAAACAAAAGTGGTCTTGGATGCCAGCAAATAATTGGGATAATTGTGGGATAAAAGAGACTCCTAAATAATTCTACTCCAGACAGCTCGGCCTTGGGAGGGCAAACGTGCCAAGCTACAGAGATAAGGAGGCACCAAGAGAATAACAAGACCAGAGCCAAACCACCTGAAGGACATGATGTACGTGATCCTAGAAATGAGTTTGCGCAGAAACAAAGGTCAATCAGCAAACACCGTGATGAAGAGGATGGGCCTTCTTCTTGGGACCTCCAAAGATGCTAACAGACATGTGTGAAAGATACTTACATATGCTAATTAGTTCTTGGAAAAGTAATAAATATGCTAAGTAGTTCTTAAAAATATAATGAATATTTACATGTGTGACGGTATTTAACCTGAAGTAACAGGGTGTCTGGCGCACAGGTTTGGAAATCCCCCGTGTGCCTGGCGCCACAATAAAGAATACCTGCTTAACAGTATACATGGTACTGGTATGTTTTTCCTACCGGATCTTCGAGTCATCAGCTGCGGCGTTTTGTGCCCGGAAGCAGCAGTGAGCACAGCAGCAGCGCCCCGCAGGCCCCGCAGCACCGTTACTGGTGGACGGCAGTGCAAAGCACGTTGATCTGCGTCGTGTGCCACAAATTAAAAAGTAGTGACTGTGAACTAAAGTGGAGACATAGAAAGAAAATCTAAAAAGCAATGGCACTAAGGAAAAATGAGAAAAAATAGTTCAAAAATAAAGGCAGCAAAAGACATAAAAGTAGAAAATTTAAAAACGATGGAGATTAGGGAAACAAAGGGGGAAAATTAGAAAATAGGGACAGTAATCTAAAACAGACACATAGAAAGAGAATCTAAAAATCAAAGGAACTAAGAAAAGAGAAGAAATAAATCCAGCGCATATAAGTAGAAAATTTAAAAAACAACAGGGATTAGGGAAACAACAGAAAAACATTTAAAAATAGGGACTGTGAATTAAAACCAAGATGTTGAAAGAAAATTTGAAAAGCAATGGCACTAAGGAGAGCAGAAAAAAATTAACAAATAAACATAGCAAATAGGATAAAAGTAGACAGAACTTTTAGGAAGCAACAGCAATTAGGGAGACAAACAAATAAAATTTTAAAATAGGAACAGCAAACTTAATTTTAAAACCAAGGGGGTACACGACTGACAAAGAACAATTAAAAATAGGGATTAGCAGCTTCATAAAAGTGGGCACACAAAGAGAATTTTGAAAGTGATGTGGTAAGAGACAGACAGGAAAAAAATTGAAAAATAGAGATGGCAAACCGGATAAAATTTGACTAAGTAAGAAAAATTAAAAAGTAAAGGGATGAAGAACAGAAAGGCAAAAAAAAAAAAAAAAAGGCTCAGCAAAGTAAATAGTTGAAACAAAATTTTAAAAGCGATGAAGTAAAAGACAGGCAGGAATTAATAAAACACAGACAGGGAACTGGTTAAATGTAGACGTAGGGAGAAAATTTAGAAAGCAATGGGGTACTGACGGTACAGGTAAGAAGTTAAACATTGGGAGAGGGAGCCTGACAGACAGCCCCAAGGAAGGGACATTGGAAGAGCAATGCAATGCAGAGCAGAGGGGGTCACCCCAAACAGACACAGGTTACTGGGTAGAGGGAGACCTAGAACTGCAATTTTCCGAAGAAAGGGGGAAGAAGGCTGTGTGGGAAGAGTGAAACAATAGCAGGTGGGGAGCCAGAAAGGGAGAGACACAGAAAGGAAATGTAGAAGGCAACAAGATACAGGGCAGTGTTGGCAGAAGACCAAAAACTTCAGGGAGCAGAGAGCCTGAAAAGGAGATGGAGGCAGGGACAGGCAGAGATCTGCAAAAGCGCGGCAGGGATGGGCCCAGACAGATGACTTACCACAGCTCCTGGCACTGACAGGAGACTTTCACTGCCCCAAGGCTTCTCTCTCTGCCACCTTCCTCCTCTGCTGTGCCGGCTGCCCACCCCTCACCCACCCAGGAGCAGGTGGTGGGTGCCTCGATGCTTCTCTCCCACGAGGCTTCCTGGATGCATGGCAGCTCACACATGCAGCCAACGGAAGCAGGGAGCTCCCCGAGCTGTGTGCTGCTGGTGCACTCTGTCAGGGATGGCTGGGAGCAATCCTTCCTCACCATGGGGACTGGCTGTTTCTTGCTGGAAGCAGCTGCCTGCCAAACCCCCTTCATTTCGCTCCTTAGCCAGCTCCTGCAGGCAGGCATGCCAGGGCAGCCCCCTCCCCAGACTGAGCCCCTTGGCACAGCAGGGCTGGGGCAGCCCTAGTAGGTGCAGCCTGTGAGGCTGGAGGCTGAGGATGGGGTCAGCCCTGCAGCCTTTTTAACACCTTGGCCCAACCCCATCCTCAACTCATGTGACCCATCTGGGCATCTCCAGCCCACAGCTGGAACCCATCTGGAACAGGGGCAGTTGCCCCAGCCCAACAGCACATCGCCCTCTCCCCTGGACCCCACTGCAGCCACTTGCTGTGGAAGAAACAGAGGGAAAATTCTGAAAAATTTGGACAGCGATCTAGAACAAGATATAGCAAGAACATCTAAAAAGGGAGGGCACTAAATAAAGAGAAGAAATAACTGAAAATAAAGACTTTGGAGGGAAAAAAGTAAGCATATGAAGAACATTTAAGAAGCGATAGGTATTAGGGAAGTAAAGGAAGTAACTGTGAAATATAGATAGCAAACTAAAACAGAGATGTAGAAAGAAAATTTAAAAAACAAGGGCACTAAGGAAAGACAAAAAATAATTAAAAAATAAAGGTAGATACATAAAGACTGCAAACAGGATAAAAGTAGACAGAAAATTTTTAAAAGCAATGGGGAGTAAGGAAATAAGGAAAAAAATTAAAAATAGAGACAGCAAACTAAAATGGAGACCTAGAAAGAAAATTTAAACATCGATGGCACTAAGGAAAGACAAGAAATAACTTTTAAAAAAAACAGCAAAGGGAATAAAAGCAGGTATATAAAGAGAATATTAGGAGATATGAGAAATAAAGGGAAAAAACTAAAATAGGGACAGCAAACTGATATGTAGAAAGAAAATTTTAAAAGCAGCAGAAGTACAGAAAGACAAATATTTAAAAGAAATAACAGCAAAATAAAAACAGTAAACTGGGTAAATGTATAAAATATAAAAAGGAATGAGGATCAGGGAAATAAAGAGAAAAAACTAAAATAGGGACAGCAAACTAAAAGAGATGGAGAAAGAAAACTTAAAAAGCAAAGGCACTAATGAAAGACAAGAAATAATTAAGATATAAGGACAGTGAGATAAAGACAGCAAATGGGATAAAAGTAGACATAAAATTTTAAATTAAATGGGGATTAAGGAAATCAGCAAAAGTTAAAATAGTGATGAGGAATTAAATCAAGACAGAAAGAAAATCTAAAAAGCAATGGCACTAAGGAAAAATGAAACTTTTATTTTAAAATAAAGGCAGTGAGCGAGATAAAAGTGGAAAATTTTAAAAACAAAGGAGGTTAGGGAAATAAAGGGAAAAACTAAAAAATAGGGACAGCAAACTGATGGAGAAAGAAAATTTCAAAAGTGACGGCACTAAGGAAACAAGAAATACTTAAAATACCCCAGGAAAGCTAAGGCACAAACTGGGATTAGATACCCCACTATGCTTAGCCCTAAATCTTGATACTTATCGCCTTATCAAAGTATCTGCCCGAGAACTATGAGCGCAAATGCTTAAAACTCTAAGGATTTGGCGGTGCCCCAAGCCCACCTAGAGGAGCCTGTCCTATGATCGATAACCCACGATACACCCGACCACCTCTTGCCAGAACAGCCTACATACCTCCTTCAGCAAAAGGCAAAGAAAATAACATGAATAATACTGATTTTAAATGAATAGATATATACACACACACAGAGTGCAATTTTCTCACAGCCCCATGCTCACCTTGCTCCCAAGTAGCAAATCTCCCTGCTCCAGCCAGCTCCCCTATTTAAATACCAAACATGACGTCACATGGTATCGAATATCCCATTTGATTGGCTAGTTTGAGTTAGCCCACATGGATTCTTGTGAAAATTAACTCCATTCCAGCTGAACCCAGGACACACAGGCATAGACAATAAATTTTAAGAAACGACAGCACTAAGGAAAGAGAAGAAATTATTAAAAAACAAAGACAACGAACAAGATAAAAGTAGCCATAGAAAAGATAATTAAAAAGCAAGGGCACTAAAGACAAACAGGAAGCAGTTAAAAAAGACAGTGAAAGGAACGAAAGTACACATAGAAAGAGCATTTACAATCAATAGCCATTAGAGAATTAAAAGAAAAAATTATGAACTAGAGACAGTATACTAAAACAGAGATCTAGAGAGAAAAAATAAAAAGCAAAGGCACTAAAGAAAGACAAGAAATAATAAAAAAAAAGCAAAGGGAATAAGCGAGGCAGACAAAGAACATTTAAAGAGGACTAGGTATTTAGGGAAATCGGATTATTGTCATGGTGGTGTCATGGTGGCGGCAGCATCACAGATGCCTTGACGTCATCATCACCTCACAGAATCACAGAATGTTAGGGGTTGGAAGGGACCTCTGCGGGTCATCTGGTCCAACCCTCCCGCCGAAGCAGGGTCACCTAGAGCAGGCTGCACAGGACCTTGTCCAGGCGGGTCTTGAATATCTCCAGAAAAGGAGACTCCAGAACCTCTCTGGGCAGCCTGTTCCAGGGCTCCGTCACCCTCAGAGGGAAGAAGTTCTTCCTCATGTTCAGACAGAACTTCCTCTGCTTCAGTTTGTGCTTGTTGCCCCTTGTCCTGTTGCTGGGCGCCACTGAAAAGAGTCTGTCCCCATCCTCCTGACACCCACCCTTAAGACACTTATAAGCATTTATAAGGTCCCCTCTCAGCCTTCTCTTCCTCAGGCTAAACAATCCTCGCTCCCTCAGCCTTTCCTCATAGGAGAGATGCTCCAGACCCCTAATCAGCTTTGTAGCCCTCCGCTGGACTCTCCAGTAGCTCCTCATCTTTCTTGAACTGGGGACCCCAGAAATACTGGACAGAGTACTACAGATGGGGCCTCGCTAAGGCAGAGTAGAGGGGAAGGAGAACCTCCCTCAACCTGCTGGCCACACTCTTCTTAATGCACCCCGGGATCCCACTGGCCTTCTTGGCAATCTGGGCACAGTGCTGGCTCATGGTCAACCCGTCGTCCACCAGGACACCCAGGTGCCTCTCTGCAGAGCTGCTCTCCAGCAGGTCCCCCCCAAGCCCGTACTGGTGCACGGGGTTGCATGAAAGCAACAGGAGCATGGTGGCAGCGGCCTCACCACAGTGGTGGTGACAGCGATGTAACAGCAAAATGTAATTGCAAGACAAGAAAGACTCAACTGGCACTATGGCCATGATGACATGCACTCGAGACTCTCGGGAGGGCTGCCAACGTTCCTGCTGATCACTAAAAGCTATGGAGACATCGAGACCCAAAGAAGGTATGGGATAAGACAGAGCATGAAACTGCCCTGCCCTGCCACTCTTGTGCTGAAAACAAACCCATTCCCTTTCCATGCCTAAAGGGGGCTATTCCTGGACAGCCCTCTCCCCTACACTAACTTTACAAGCCCTCTCTGCTATGCCCAATCGTGGTCCCCTCCCTGCCAGCCCCTGTCCCTGAACTTAGCTTTCAGAGGGCCAGGGGTCTGAATCCATCCTCAATGAGAAAATATACCAGCTAACTTGGATGCTTCTACAGCCACCAGGTTCCGCTTTGTCATCTGGAGGAAAAAAAAAAAACAAACAAACAACCAACACCAAAACATCAAAACCCAGAAACAGTACTGACAGTAAGCATCCCTCTGGCCAGTGACCACCTCTTCCACAACAACCCTCTCCTCAGAAGCACCAGGGTGCTCTGCTCACCTGCTCATTCCAGAGTCAGATGCTGCGGCCATCATCACTTCTAGTACCTAAGATACCAAGAGACACAAAATTACCCTTGCGCCCATGAGAAGTCACCCACCCCACGCTCCTCCTCGCTGCCACCCCAGCTTAACTCAAATGCTGGTCCAAGGCCAGAGGCGGCCCGCACAGCCCCTGCAAAACCAAAAGAGACACGCCTCACTAAGTTGCGGTGAGGGACAACAAACTAAATAAATGGAGACATAGAAAGGAAATTGATAAATGGAAAGAGTACACAACCAACAAGAAAGAATTAAAAAGTAGGAACAGGAACTTGGCAAAAGCAGACATACAAAGAAACCAAAAAATTAAAAACCAACAGGATACTCCTCAGATGAGATAGTATTAAAACTAGGGATGGGAGCTTGATAAAAGTAGACATAGAAAGAAAACGTTAAAGGCAACTGCACTAAGGAAAGACAACAAACGATGAAAAAAAAAATACAGTGAATGGGATAAAGGACATGGATAGGGCATTTGGAAAAAAAAAAAAGGATTACGAAGGAAAAAAATTGAAAAAATAAGGACAGCAAAGCAAAACATAAAGGAAGAAAAGGTAAGAAGCAAAGGTGAAAGGGACAGACAAGTAAAACATTACAAAATACAAACTGTCAACTGGATAAAAGATGACAGAAATTACTAAAAGTGACTGGGATTAGGAAAATAAAGGAAAACAATTAAAAAATAAGGACAGCAAACTAAAACAGAAACATAGAAAGTAAATTTTAAAAGCTATGGGGATTAAGAGCAGAAAAGATTAAAAAGGAGAAACAGAAAACTAAATAAAAGTAGATGTAAAAAAATTTTTTTAAACCACAGGATTAAGAGAGAAAAAATTCAAAAATAAGGACGGCAAACTAAAGACATAGCAAGTGTATGATAAAAGTGACAGTATAAATGACATGGAAGAAAAATACAATATAGGGACAGGAAGCTTGATAAAAGTATACACAGAAACAAAATCTGAAAATCCAAGGGATTAAGGGAGGAAAGGGTGTCTTTTCTTTCAGTTACTTATCTTTCCTCAGCACTGTTGCTTTTAAAATTTTCCTTAGACAGAAAATCTTAAAAGCAATAGTGATGAGGGAAATAAGGAATCAATTAAAAAAATAGTGATGGCGAACTAAAACAGAGAAAGACAATCTAAAGAGTGATGGCAAAGAAGCAAGAGAAGAAATCATTAAAGAGAGCAAAGGCAAAAAAAAAGTAGGCAGATGTCACAGATAGAATGATGCGCTGCATTCATAACAGAGAAGCAACAAAATGTTTCTTGATATATAACAGCAATTTAACAAAATTTGATAGTACATGCAACAGTGGTTGAACAAGCTTCAAGGGCAAAGTACACTGCATTATCTATTGCGTAGAAGACAGGGTCAGACAAAACTGTCATGGATACCCTCCCGTGGAGCCATGAGGTTCAGAATGGACCCCCTTGCATTCTAAACTCCTTCTCAGAGAGGAGTCTAGGTGCGGCTGGATCCAAACTTAGCCCTGGACTCAGTAAACAGTTTGTCTAGGGGATTATATGTGCACAATCCATCCTTTACATCACTTAGCCAAGACGTAAACAGGCTCAGCAAACTCAATAGGTGAAGACATTGGAAAAAAAACCATGAAAAGGCAACAAAGTAGAGGACAGGCAGGAAGAAACAAAACACACAGACAGCGAATCAGTTGAATGTAGGCACAGACAGAAAATTTAGAAAGCAACGGGGTACAGGTCACACGGGTAAGAATTTAAAGTCGGGAGAGGGAGCTGGATAGACGGCCCAAGGGAAAGGACATCGGAGCAGCGACACGGCGTAGAGCAGAGGCGGTCACCGAATACACACACAGGTCACTGGGCAGAGGGAGACCTAGAACTGCAATTTTCCCAAGAAAGGGGGAAGAAGGCTGTGTGGGAAGAGTGAAACAATAGCAGGTGGGGAGCCAGAAAGGGAAAGACACAGAAAGGAAATGTAGAAGGCGACAAGATACAGGGCAGTGTTGGCAGAAGAGCAAAAAACTTTGGGGAGCCAGAGAGCCCAAAAAGGAGATAGAGGCAGGGACAGGCAGAGATCTGGAGAAGCGTGGCAGGGGTGGGCCCAGACAGATGACTTACCACAGCTCCTGGCACTGGCAGGAGACCTTCACTGCCCCAAGGCTTCTCTCTCTGCCTCTGCCACCTTCCTCATCTGCAGTACCAGCTGTCCGACTCTCACCCATCCAGGAGCAGGCAGCGGGTGCCTCGACACTTCTCTTCCACGAAGCTTCCCAGACGCACAGCAGCTCACACACACAGCCCATGGAGGCACCGAGATCCCGGAGCCAGGTGTTGCTGGTGTGGTCCATCGGGGATGGCTGGGAGCAATCCTGCCTCGCCACAGAGACCAGTCAGTCCTTGCTGGAACCCCCTATTGCCTGCAGAACCCCCTTCAATTCACTCCCCAGCCAGCTCCTGCAGGCAGGCATGCCCGGGCAGACCCCTCCCCAGCCACAGCCCCCCAACACAGCAGAGGCAGCCCCATCCTCACCTCACGGGCTGCACCCAGGGCTACCCCAGCCCATCCCCCCCTGCAGCCTTTTGAACATCTTGGCCCAGCCCCATCCTCACCTCACGGGTCCCACCTGGGCTGCCCCAGCCCACAAATGGAGCCCATAGGGAACAGGGGCCATCATCATCCTCTCCCCTGGACCCCACCACAGCCACGTGCTGTGGAAAAAATAGAGGTGAAAATTGCAAAACTGGGATGGTTAACTAAAATGGAGACATAGAATAAAATCTAAAAAGTGAGGGCAAGAGAGAAGAAATAACTAAAAATAAATACTTCGAAAGAAAAAGGTAGGCATATGAAGAACATTTAAAAAGCAATGCGCATTAGGGAAGGAAGTACTTATGAAACAGAGAGATGTAGAAAGACATTTTAAAAAGCAAGGGCACTAAGGAAAGACAAGAAACAATTAAAAAATAAAGGTGGACAAATAATCACAGCAAAAGGGATAAAAGTAGACAAAATTTTAAAAGCAACGGGGAGTACGGAAATGAGGAAAAATTAAAAACAGACAACAAACTAAAGTGAGGACTTAGGAAGAAAATTTTAAAAGTGACAGTACTAAGGAAATACAAGAAATAATTTAAAAAAACAAAGGAAATAAATGACACAGAGAAAGAACAATTTAAATGCACTAGGCATTCGAGAAATTGTATTATTGTGGCAACATCATGGTGGCGGCAGCATCACAGAGGCCTCGGTGGCATGAAAGCAGCAGTGGCAGCATCACAACAGCAGCGGTGTCACAGCAGCAGTGCAATCACCACAGCAGTGGCAGCAAGACATAATTGCAGGATGAAAAGGGCTTGACCGGAGCTATGCCCATGAGGAGATGCACTTGAGACTCTTGGGAGAGCTGCCGAGGTGCCTGCTGATCACAAAGGGCTATGGAGACATCAAGACGTGAGGAAGGTATGTGATAAGACAGAGACAGGAACTGCCCAGCCCTGCCACACAACACAAGAAAAGAAGCACCTAATGGGCACTATGCCGACGAGTACATGCATTCGAGACACTAGGGATGGTGCCTGATGTGCATAACGAGCTCCTTGAGTGCAAAGAGCAACAAGGACGTCAAGACCTGAGGAGGGTCTACGGCGCAGAAGACAGACCACACAAACAACACAAAGCCACAGACACAGGCTGGAAATGCCCTGCCCAGCACACATGAGCATCGTGCTGCAATGAAACCTGGTCCCTTTGCCTGCCCAAAGGGGCCCACTCCCAAGCGGCTCTCTCCCCTACGCTAACTTCACAACCCTTCCCTGCAATTTCCAACCTTGTCCCCTCCTCCCAGCCCCTGCCCAACTTCGCTTTCAGAAGGACAGAGGTCAGAATCCACCCATCCTCCACAAAAAAAAAGAGAGACATTGGCTAAGCGGGATGCTCCTACAGTCACCTGGTTCCGCATTGTCATCTGCAAAAAAAATAAAATAAAAACCAAGAAAACACCCACACACACTGCTGACAGCAAGCATCACAGCGGCCAACGCCAACCTCATCTACAACAGCCACCACCTCAAAAGCGCTACAGTGCTCTACTCACCTGCTCATTCCAGACTTGGATGCTACGGCCATCATCGCTTCTGGTACCTAACATACCAAGAGGCACAAAATCACCATTGCTCTTGTGAGAAGTCACCCGCCCCATGCTGCTCCTTGCTGCCACCCAGCTCACTTGGACATTTGGAGTAGGTAAGTTAAATCTGCAGCTTCTAGTCCCAGCCCCTCCTCTAAATTAACTGATGTAAAACCATATTCGTTGCCATTAGGAGCTAGGGAAGGCATAGCACCCGTACCAGCAGAACTGCAGGAACAAGGAGTTATAGTTCCCACCCACTCACCTTACAATTCCCCAGTCTGGCCAGTGCCAAAATCAAATGGAAAGTGACAGCTAACAATCAATTATCGCCATTTAAATGCTAATACAGGACCATTAACCGCTGCTGTGCCTTACATGGCCGAGCTCATTAGCACCATTCAGGAACATGCCACCCAATTTTAGCAACTATTTATGTTAAAGACATGTTTTTCATGGTTCCCCTTCAACCTGAACATCAAACCCACTTTGCTACTTTGCTTTCACTTGCGAAGGACAACAATATACATTCACTAGGTTGTCCCAAGGACTTAAACACTCCCCTACCCTAGCACACCATGCCCTAGCGAGGGAATTAGAAAAAAATCCCTCTGGATAAGGAGGTCAAAATCTATCAGTATATAGATGATGTGTTAACGCGGGGGGGGGGGGGGGAAGCGAGCAGCATCAGTTCGCAAAGCGCAGGCCACAGTCATTAAACACCTAGAAGGGCTAGGTCTGCAGATTTCACCAGAAAAGGTACAACCTCCTGCCCCTCGAGGTAAAATTCTTAGGGATCTGGCAGAACGGAGGAGCCATGTGTATTCCTGATGAGACTCTGACAATGTTAGACCAAATACGAATACCTACCTCAAAACAAGAATTGCACCAAGTGTTACAAACCTTGGTTTTCTGGCGAAAACATATTCCTGATTTTTCCATAATAGCTAGACCATTATATGATTTATTGCAAAAAGGTAATTCTTAGGACTGGACTGCTAAACATGAGGAAGCCCTACAATTATTAATATTTGCAGCCTCTAACTATCAAGCCTTAGGCCCTATTCACCCCACTGACCCAATCCAGACTGAATGAGGATTTGCTCTGTCAGGACTGTCAATCCACCTTTGGCAAAAGGAGCCAGAGGGACCCCCAAGGCCTACTGGATTTTATTCACGTAGTTTTAAGGATGCAGAAAAAAGTTATAGAGTATGGGAAAAGGGACTATTTGTAGTGAGCCGAGCATTGTGGGAAGCAGAACATATCATCCACCAACAGCCAATTATACTTAGAGGCCCCTTTAAGATAATGTTCTAGTTTGGCTGTGGCAGGCAACAATAGGGCCAGAGGGTCGCCCTGCCACCCCTCCCCCCGCTGGGGTACAGAGGGGAATAGAAAGAAACAGGCAAAAACTAGTGGGTCAGGATAAGGGCAGTTTAACAGAAGAGTAAACAAAGGGAGCAGTAACAACAATGATACAGATCAGAAGAAAACACAACACAAAACAGCAGAATGAAGAGAGCCGTTCTCACCACCCGCTGCTGCCGCACGTTCCCGAGCCCCAACTACCTTCCCGCCGTCCAGCTCCCCCCAGCCAAAACCCAGCATGACAGCACATAGTATAGAATACCCTGCTCTGTCTGGCCAAGTTGGGTCAGCCCGCCTGGCTGTGTTCCCTCCTGGCTCTTGGTGAAAATTAACCCTGTCCTGGTCGAACCCAGGAGAGATAATGAAACCAATTTTGGCTGGAACCCCAACCCCTGACGGGGTGCCACAACATGCATCTGTGCGAAAGGGGTATGCACAGACTGAATATTATTGTACCATCTTCCAAGTATCCAAGGGTACACACAAAAAACTAACTATACAAGAAGAATTTCCCCTTAAGTACAAAAATGATCCTCCATCCCCAGTTACACGAGTTGCTCCTCTGTTTTCTGAACAACTAGAGAAGGTTTGGTTCACAGATGCCTCAGCTAGACGGGAAGGGGAAGTGTGGAAATATCAGGCAGTGGCCTTACAGATTCGAACTGAAGAAAAAATCATAACAGAAGGAGAAGGTAATGCACAAGTAGGAGAACTAGTTGCAGTCTGGAGCGTATTTCCCACATGAAGCTCAATCCTCTTCTCCTGAAGCTCAATCTTCTTCACCTATATATATCTATATACTGACTCTTTTGCTGTTTTTAAGGGGTGCATGGAATGGCTTGCTTTCTGGGAGCAAAATGGGTGGGAGGTAAATCAGATACCTGTATGGCAGAAGGACAAATGGCAAGATATCCTAGGAACCGCCAAACAAGGAAATTTTGCCATACCCTGGGTAGCTTCCCATCAAAGTGGAGGCGATCTAACTAGCCAGTGGAACAACAAAGTAGATAAACTATCCCATTTAGCTCCCCTACAAAACGATCCAATAACGGAAAATTCGGAAAAATTACTAGAATTAGCGCGCCGCCATCCGGCCGCCGGGCGCCACCGCGCATGCCCGGCCGCCGGGCGCCACCGCGCATGCCCGGCCGCCGGGCGCCACCGCGCATGCCCGGCCGGCCGGGCGCCACCGCGCATGCCCGGCCGGCCGGGCGCCACCGCGCATGCCCGGCCGGCCGGGCGCCACCGCGCATGCCCGGCCGGCCGGGCGCCACCGCGCATGCCCGGCCGGCCGGGCGCCACCGCGCATGCCCGGCCGGCCGGGCGCCACCGCGCATGCCCGGCCGGCCGGGCGCCACCGCGCATGCCCGGCCGGCCGGGCGCCACCGCGCATGCCCGGCCGGCCGGGCGCCACCGCGCATGCCCGGCCGGCCGGGCGCCACCGCGCATGCCCGGCCGGCCGGGCGCCACCGCGCATGCCCGGCCGGCCGGGCGCCACCGCGCATGCCCGGCCGGCCGGGCGCCACCGCGCATGCCCGGCCGGCCGGGCGCCACCGCGCATGCCCGGCCGGCCGGGCGCCACCGCGCATGCCCGGCCGGCCGGGCGCCACCGCGCATGCCCGGCCGGCCGGGCGCCACCGCGCATGCCCGGCCGGCCGGGCGCCACCGCGCATGCCCGGCCGGCCGGGCGCCACCGCGCATGCCCGGCCGGCCGGGCGCCACCGCGCATGCCCGGCCGGCCGGGCGCCACCGCGCATGCCCGGCCGGCCGGGCGCCACCGCGCATGCCCGGCCGGCCGGGCGCCACCGCGCATGCCCGGCCGGCCGGGCGCCACCGCGCATGCCCGGCCGGCCGGGCGCCACCGCGCATGCCCGGCCGGCCGGGCGCCACCGCGCATGCCCGGCCGGCCGGGCGCCACCGCGCATGCCCGGCCGGCCGGGCGCCACCGCGCATGCCCGGCCGGCCGGGCGCCACCGCGCATGCCCGGCCGGCCGGGCGCCACCGCGCATGCCCGGCCGGCCGGGCGCCACCGCGCATGCCCGGCCGGCCGGGCGCCACCGCGCATGCCCGGCCGGCCGGGCGCCACCGCGCATGCCCGGCCGGCCGGGCGCCACCGCGCATGCCCGGCCGGCCGGGCGCCACCGCGCATGCCCGGCCGGCCGGGCGCCACCGCGCATGCCCGGCCGGCCGGGCGCCACCGCGCATGCCCGGCCGGCCGGGCGCCACCGCGCATGCCCGGCCGGCCGGGCGCCACCGCGCATGCCCGGCCGGCCGGGCGCCACCGCGCATGCCCGGCCGGCCGGGCGCCACCGCGCATGCCCGGCCGGCCGGGCGCCACCGCGCATGCCCGGCCGGCCGGGCGCCACCGCGCATGCCCGGCCGGCCGGGCGCCACCGCGCATGCCCGGCCGGCCGGGCGCCACCGCGCATGCCCGGCCGGCCGGGCGCCACCGCGCATGCCCGGCCGGCCGGGCGCCACCGCGCATGCCCGGCCGGCCGGGCGCCACCGCGCATGCCCGGCCGGCCGGGCGCCACCGCGCATGCCCGGCCGGCCGGGCGCCACCGCGCATGCCCGGCCGGCCGGGCGCCACCGCGCATGCCCGGCCGGCCGGGCGCCACCGCGCATGCCCGGCCGGCCGGGCGCCACCGCGCATGCCCGGCCGGCCGGGCGCCACCGCGCATGCCCGGCCGGCCGGGCGCCACCGCGCATGCCCGGCCGGCCGGGCGCCACCGCGCATGCCCGGCCGGCCGGGCGCCACCGCGCATGCCCGGCCGGCCGGGCGCCACCGCGCATGCCCGGCCGGCCGGGCGCCACCGCGCATGCCCGGCCGGCCGGGCGCCACCGCGCATGCCCGGCCGGCCGGGCGCCACCGCGCATGCCCGGCCGGCCGGGCGCCACCGCGCATGCCCGGCCGGCCGGGCGCCACCGCGCATGCCCGGCCGGCCGGGCGCCACCGCGCATGCCCGGCCGGCCGGGCGCCACCGCGCATGCCCGGCCGGCCGGGCGCCACCGCGCATGCCCGGCCGGCCGGGCGCCACCGCGCATGCCCGGCCGGCCGGGCGCCACCGCGCATGCCCGGCCGGCCGGGCGCCACCGCGCATGCCCGGCCGGCCGGGCGCCACCGCGCATGCCCGGCCGGCCGGGCGCCACCGCGCATGCCCGGCCGGCCGGGCGCCACCGCGCATGCCCGGCCGGCCGGGCGCCACCGCGCATGCCCGGCCGGCCGGGCGCCACCGCGCATGCCCGGCCGGCCGGGCGCCACCGCGCATGCCCGGCCGGCCGGGCGCCACCGCGCATGCCCGGCCGGCCGGGCGCCACCGCGCATGCCCGGCCGGCCGGGCGCCACCGCGCATGCCCGGCCGGCCGGGCGCCACCGCGCATGCCCGGCCGGCCGGGCGCCACCGCGCATGCCCGGCCGGCCGGGCGCCACCGCGCATGCCCGGCCGGCCGGGCGCCACCGCGCATGCCCGGCCGGCCGGGCGCCACCGCGCATGCCCGGCCGGCCGGGCGCCACCGCGCATGCCCGGCCGGCCGGGCGCCACCGCGCATGCCCGGCCGGCCGGGCGCCACCGCGCATGCCCGGCCGGCCGGGCGCCACCGCGCATGCCCGGCCGGCCGGGCGCCACCGCGCATGCCCGGCCGGCCGGGCGCCACCGCGCATGCCCGGCCGGCCGGGCGCCACCGCGCATGCCCGGCCGGCCGGGCGCCACCGCGCATGCCCGGCCGGCCGGGCGCCACCGCGCATGCCCGGCCGGCCGGGCGCCACCGCGCATGCCCGGCCGGCCGGGCGCCACCGCGCATGCCCGGCCGGCCGGGCGCCACCGCGCATGCCCGGCCGGCCGGGCGCCACCGCGCATGCCCGGCCGGCCGGGCGCCACCGCGCATGCCCGGCCGGCCGGGCGCCACCGCGCATGCCCGGCCGGCCGGGCGCCACCGCGCATGCCCGGCCGGCCGGGCGCCACCGCGCATGCCCGGCCGGCCGGGCGCCACCGCGCATGCCCGGCCGGCCGGGCGCCACCGCGCATGCCCGGCCGGCCGGGCGCCACCGCGCATGCCCGGCCGGCCGGGCGCCACCGCGCATGCCCGGCCGGCCGGGCGCCACCGCGCATGCCCGGCCGGCCGGGCGCCACCGCGCATGCCCGGCCGGCCGGGCGCCACCGCGCATGCCCGGCCGGCCGGGCGCCACCGCGCATGCCCGGCCGGCCGGGCGCCACCGCGCATGCCCGGCCGGCCGGGCGCCACCGCGCATGCCCGGCCGGCCGGGCGCCACCGCGCATGCCCGGCCGGCCGGGCGCCGTGGTACCGCTTTTTAGCCACCCGGTGGCAGCAGTGAGCCCAGCGCAGCCAGCGCGCTTGCGCGGCAGGCGCGCTACAGTACCGCTTTCCGGCCACCTGGTGGCAGAAGCGAGCCCGAGGCCGTGCGCTCCCGCACCCCTTTTCAGGGCACAAGCACAGACCGAAGTCTGCAGGAAAACGCACGAAACCGGCAACAAAACTACGCCTCGCCCTGCGCAACGGGGGCCGTGGCGGCACTAAGTGCAACGCCGCTTGCGACCGAGAGCAATACGGCTGCCCGGCAGCGACGTCCGTGAAAGCGACACCTTCCCGGCCTGCCCTGGCCATCACACCACGGTCTCCCAGCAGCCAGGGGCCTCAAGACTGCTCTTCCCCCGGTTGCCCCGGGGAACCAACGCGGCCGACCGCGAGCCCCGCGGCCCAGGACTACAGCTCCCAGCACGCCGCGAGACGCACCTTCCCTGCTGCCTGAGCTTGTGGGGACACCGTGCCCCCCCGCTGAGACCCCCGGTAACCCCCGAGCGCCCAGCGCAGTCCCGCGCTCCACAGCACACCTCCGGGCAGCACCCGCCGCCCGGCTCCAACACGGCGGCGCATCCCCACCCACCTTCGGGCAGCACTCGACTCGCGGCTCCGACTCGGCGCCGCACACCCGCCGCACCCTACCTCCAACACGGTCCTGCTCTCCCAGCCGCCCCCCAGCAGGTAACGCCGCCCTCCTAGGAGCTTTCCCCGGGACCCACTGGTCGATCGCCCGCCCCCCCCGCTCACCTTCTCCCTCGCTGCAGCCCGGCGACGTTCGGCGACGGCTCCACTCCTCCTTTGCCTCGCACCGGCCCTTCCATAGTCAGCCGGCACAGGGCAGTTCCAGCCCCTCCACCGGCAGCCCCCCCTATTAGAGGGAGGTGCCTTCGCCATCAGCCTCACTGCCCACACCTGGGGCTCCCCCGGCCCCGGCCCACGGCTGTAGCCCATCAGGAACAGGGAGCCGTTGCCCAAGCCCCACAGTCTGTCCCCTCCTCTCTTGGACTCTGACACAGCCCCTTGCCCTGTGCAAAGGAAGCACAAATACAGCCGGGAGGGCAAAGCGGACCGCTGGTGTTTATTCAGTCACGCACCCAGCCAGTCCTGAGAGCGGGTCTGCTCCAGGGCTCAGGGCCCCCGAAGCTCCCCCTGCCCCTTGGACACCTCGGCAGTCCTTCCCGCAGCTGCGCCTGTTGGTCCAGTGGAGAACAGTCGGTCGGTCAGCTCCTGGAGTGATGCGCTGCTGAGCAGAGGCTGCCAAAAATAAGGAGCAGGGTGCAGGACATTACAAGAGAGGAGAAAAGTGACAGCTGGCTGGACAGCAGCAGTGTAATGAGGAAGCAGGGAAAGGGACAGCGAGAGAACAGGGACAGACAGTCCCACAGAGATGGAGAAAGAAGCAGCAGGGGGAAGAGGAAGAGTGGCAGCAGGAAGAAGGAGCAGGACAGAGACCAACAAAGAAGGACAGGGAGCAGGACGGAGGTGCAGAAAAAAACTTGCAATGGGCAGCACGACAGAGAGGAAGGAAAAAAGAATAGGGGCAGGGACCAGGACCGAGAGAGAGAGGCAAAAACAAAAAAAAAAGCTACAAAGAAAAGGGAAGAGAGGGAAGAATGAAACAACAAGGACAGGGAGCTGGGACAGCGAATGATGGAGGGAAGTGGCAAGGGTGGGGGGAACAACACAAAACAAACCACATAGCTACACGCTACAGGGCAGAGAGGGGGGAATTAAGAAATAGGGACTGTGAACTGGAAAAAAGAGCTGGAGAGCAAGAAGAATAGCAATGCATACAGAAAGAAGTGGCGTGGGGGGAGGAATTCTAAAATAAGGTCATCAGGGAGCCAGAGACGGCAAGATGGAGAAAGGACAAAAGCAACAGGCTACAGAGTGGAGAGGGAACAATCAATGTACAGGGACAAAGAGCTGGCCTGAGAGAGACCAAGAAAAGTGATAGACAAAAGATCATACAGGTGACGGGGCAGAGAGGGAGGAATTAAAAAACCAGGGACAGGGAGCCGGACAGAGAGAAAGGCAGAAAAAGCAACAGGCCACAGAAACAGGCCACAAGGCAGAGAGGGAGGAATGCATAAATAGCAACAGGGGACTGGACAGAGTGTGACGGAGAATGGAAACAAGTAGCAGTGGGCTCCAGGGAAGAGTGAGGAATTAACAAACAGGGACCAGGAGCTGGACAGCGAGACATGGAGAAAAAGAAAAAAAAACAAACAGTGATGGGCTACAAGACAGACAGGGAGGAAATAAAAAACAGCGCCAGGGAGCCGGACACAGAGAGATGGAGAAAAGGGGGTGGGGGGGTGGGGGGGAAGGGACAGGCTACAGGGCTAGCCCAAGCTGGACAATGGAAATATTCCATACCATAGATGTCATGCTCAGATTATGAATGGGGACTGGACAGGGGGCCAGAATCGGCTCTTCTCATTTCCATGAGTTGGAATCCTCTCTTGGCTGGGAGGTCAAACTATTTTGGGAATTTAGCAAAATTCACAATTTCCAGGTTCAAGGTTCTGTGATCGCTGCTTGGGGACTGGCTGTGAATCGGCTGTCAGCTGGTGAGAAAAATTATATTGTATATAGTTTGGTTTGCATATTCATTATTATCATTATTATTATTGCTAGTAATAGTAGAAGTATTAGTATTATTAGTAGTATTTCTTTTGTTGTCTTATTAAACTGTCTTTTATCTCAACTCACAAGCTTTACCTTTTGTCCATTTCTCCTCCCCATTCCGCTGGGGAGGGCAGGGGGCTGAGCAAGCGGCTCTCTACTGCTTTTAGTTGCCAGCTGCCAGGTTAAACCATGACAGACAGAGAGGGAGGAATTAAAAAACCAGGAGTGGGAGCAATCTACAGAGAGATGTCCAGGAATGAAAATGTAAAGAGCAACGTGTACAGGGCAGAGCGGGAGGAATTAAAAAAAAATAAGTAAACACGGGGAGCTGGACAGAGGGACACAGAGAAACAAAAAACTGTGATGTGATACAAGACGAAGAAGGAGAAATTAAAACATCCTGGCAGGGAGCCAGACAGGGACAGATGGCGAAAGAAATGAAATCATACTGTGGCACAAGGTGGAGAAGAACGAAATTGAAAAACGGGGCCTGGGAACTGGAAAGAGAGCCAGAGAAAGAAAAAACTACCAAGGGGCTCTAGGGCAGAGAGGAAGGAATGAAAAAACAGGGGCGGGGAGTCAGAGAGAGAGAGAGAAAAATAAGAGGGGGAAAGCAACAGGCCACAGGGTCCAGAGGGAGGAATTGCAAAAGAGGGGCTTGGAGCCAGACAGGGCTCCGAGGTGGAGAGGTGGAGAAGACGACCTTCAGAAGTGACAGGCTACAGGGCAGAGAGGGAGGAATTTAAAAAATCAGGACCGTGAGCCAGACCGAGAGAGATGGAGAAACTAAAAATGGCAATGGGTAACACGGCAGAGAGGGAAGAATTACAAAACAGGGACAGGGAGCCAGAACAGAGAGACTGAGAAGGAGAAAAGTCCTGACAGCTTCTGAAGGGAGAGGGAGGAATTGAAAATTAGAGACAGGGAGTTGGACAGAGAGAGATGGAGAAAGTAAAAACTGTGGCAGACTACCAGGCAGAGGAGGAGAGTTGAAAAATGGGGACGGCGAGACAGACAGAGAGGGAGAGAGAAAGGAAAGAAGTGACAAGCAACGTGGCAGAGAGGGAGGAATGACAAAAGAAGGACAGGGAGCCAGACAAACTGAGATGGGGAAAGAAAAATGTAACGACAGGCTAGGCGACAGAGAAGGAAGACTTAGAAAAACAGGGACAGGGAGAAAGACAGAGTGAGATGGAGAAAGGAAAAAATAGTGACAGGTGACAGGACAGAAAGGAAGAAATTGAAAATGAGCGACAGGGAGCAGGACAAAGGGATGGAGGAGGAAAAAATAGCGATGGGCTGCAGATTAGAGGGAGAGAGAGAAAAAGAGCAAGAGGAGAATGACAGAAGGGTGTAGAAAGACTGGGACACGAAAAAAGGGGGGTTGGGACACACACATCGGAAAGGTAGAAAGAAAAAGACAGGGATGAGAAGGAAGACAGCGTGACAGAGCAAGACGGAGGGAGTGGGATGCAAGGATACAGAAAAGCAGAGGTACAGGGAAAAGCAAAGAATGACAAGGAGAGAAAGGTAAGTGGGGAGCAGGAGAGAGAGATAGAGAACAAAAAAGTAGTGATGGACAGAAGGACAGAAATACAGAGAATGAAAAAAGTACTTCTAGGGAGCACAATAGGGATAGAATAAGAGGGAAAAAAATCAACAGGGAGAAGGACAGGTAACAGGACTCTGAGGGAGTGAGAGGGAGGGAACAGAAAGGAAGGCAGAGGAATGAAGAGAGAAAAAAAAATGGGGACAGGAAGAATAGCAATGTAACTGAGAGGGAAAAAAGAACCAAAAACGGAACTGGACAGAGATAGGCAGCAGGAGAGAAAGATGGAGAAAGCAAAAACAGTGACAGGGACAGAGTGACAGAGAGGCAAAAGAGAAGGATGGGGACCAGGACAGTGTGGTATAAACAGAGAGCAGGACACAAGATTGCAGAGAGAGAGAGCTCCAGGAAAGCAGAAAAAATGACAGAGAGAAAAAGATTAGAGGCAGGGAGCAGTTCAGAGAGCTGGAGAAAAGAAAAATACTGCTGGGGAGCAGCACAGGGGGATGGAGAAAGACAGAGGGACAGGGAGCAGGGCAGAGAAATGGAGAAAGAAAATAAGCGATGGGGAGCAGGACAGAGGACTAGAAAGAGAAAAATAAGACAAGGGAGAAGACCGAGGAGCAGAGAGAGAAAGAAAGGTCAAAAGAAAAGATCAGAGAGGTAGAGAAATCAAGAAAAATAGGGACGAGGAGCAATAGAGAATAGGAGATGGAGCAAGAAAATGCAGGGCTGGCAAGCAGGACAGAGGGAGAGCGAGATGGGGGCAGGGGGAGGAGAGGAGGAAGAAAGGAGAGATAAAGATGGTGACAGGGCGCAGGACACAGACAAGAGAGAGAAAAAGTATAGAGAACAGGACTAAGGGACCAAGAAATAAAGAAAGGGTCAGATCTGTACAAAGAGACCAAGGGCGGGGGGGCGTGAAGCAGCAAGGGGCTAGAGAACAGACAGAGGAAGAGAAGAAAGTGCCAGGAAGCAGGACAGAGGAGGAGAGAAAGGAAAAAAAGGAGAGCCAGCTCAACAGGGACATACACCAAGAAACGACTGGACAGGCAATGGGACAGAGAAAAGATAGGAAAACCTGGGACAGGAAGCAAGACAGAGGGATGGTGAGAGGAAACAAGGGGCAGGGAGCAGGGCAGAGGTGGAGAAAGCAGCATTGGCGCAGAAGGATAAAAAGAGAAAGAAAAAAGGCGAGAAGGATGGGGAACGATAAAGAGGGGAAAGAGAAGGACAAGCCTTGTCATTGTGACACCCATCTACAAGAAGGGCCGGAAGGAGGATCCAGGGAGCTACACACCTGTCAGCCTGACCCTAGTGCTGGGGAAGATTATGCAGTGGTTCATCTTGAGTATGGAGAAGAAAAAAATACTGAGGAAGAGAAAAAGGAAGGAAAGGACAGCTAGCTGGACAGGGGGACAGAGAAATAAAGGATGGGAAAGGGAATGAGGCAGAGAGAGAAAGGATAGAAAAACCAGCAAGAGAAAGCAGGGCACAATAACAGCAAGAAAAAAGAGGGACAGGGATCTGGACAGAGATGGAGAAAAAAGCAGCAGGGACAGAGGAAAAGAGACAGGAAGAGCAACAGGGAGCAGGGCAGAGAAGGAAAGATCAGGACAGCGGCAGCATGGAGATGGAGAAGAAACACCCGAGATGGTCAACAGGACAGAAAGGAATAGCAATATGGGCAGGGAGTGGGACAAAGGGATAGAGTGAGAAACAATGGGACAGGAAGCAAGACAGAGCAACAGACCAGAATAATGACAACGAGAGAGAGAGAGAGAAAGACAGACAATGAGATGCACAGAGGGCTGGAGAAAAAAAAAGAGAGGTATTAGGAGCAGCACAAAGGGTCAGAGAGAGTAAGAGATGAACAGGAAGGAGAACAGGGACAGTGAGTTACAGAATGAAAAAAAACAGCAACAGTGAGCAAGACAGAGGGATAGAAAGAGAAGGAAGGAGAGACAAAGAGAAGGAAGACAGGGACATGGAACAGCACGTATAGGCAGGAAAAGAACACCAGGGAACAGGCCACAGAAATTGTGGGGAAAACAGAGATAGATACAGATCAGGACAAGCGGCTGGAAAAGGAAAAAAACAGCAGTGGGCTGCAGGACAGAGAAAGAGGATGAAAAAAAAAGAGGGACAGGGAGCAGGAGCAGGACACAAGAATAGACAGGAGATGTCCAGGGAAGAAAAAAAAAAAAATCATAGCAGCATGGGAAAGAGGGGTTCAGGGGAGGGGCAGAAGGGCCCAGGATGTAGAACAGGGGCGACAGGGCCCCAAGCCTGGGACTCACCACAGCTCTTGCTCTTGCCACTGCTAGGAGACTCTACCACTTCAGACGCTTCTCTCTCTTTCTCTCCTCCCTTCCTCTTCCATAAATCTGGTCGCTTGGTTGTCCTCCACCTAACAGAAAATGTGTGTCTTGCAACCCTTAGGAAACGAG
The DNA here is from genome assembly GCF_030867145.1 of Opisthocomus hoazin. NCBI lineage: Eukaryota > Metazoa > Chordata > Aves > Opisthocomiformes > Opisthocomidae > Opisthocomus > Opisthocomus hoazin. The sequence goes on along the minus strand of NC_134419.1, from coordinate 80,918,344 downwards.
GCTCCCTAGGCACGTAGCCTCGATCAGGTGCTGCACAGCCGTACCGCGCTGCTGGTGACACATACAGACCCTGCGGGGCACGCTGGCAGCCTCGCCTGCTGCGGGCTACCAAGAGGGAGCCTTCCTCACCCGCAGAGGCAGGCTCTCTCCTGCCTGCAGCGCCAAGCAGCTGCCAGCCAGGTGGCCTTCCATTTCTTCTTCTTCTTCAGCCTTCTCGGGACTCTGCAAGCTTCAGCCGCGCCACCTCCTGTCTGCAGCCACTCAGCTCACACAAGCCTGGAGCGGGCGCAGCCAACGGCATCCCCAGGGCAGGAACGGACAAACGCGGCCTCAGCACAGCCCCTGCCACATAGAAAGAAACAGCGGCGACCGCGTTAAGGGAGACTGAGGCACGCTCGAGGGCCAGCGTGCCGCCCGCACCACGGGCCTTGGGGGAGGCCGGGGGTTCCGGGACAGGCTTCAGGGGACGTGCTGGAGCTGGGGGCGGCTGCGCGGGGCGAGCGGGGCCGGGGGAGCGCTGCCGAGTTGCGGGGGGGTGCCCGCCTCCTTCCCCTCTTCCCTTCCGTCACCTCCCGCCTCTGGCCCCGGGGCTGACCGCACCCGGCTCGCCCCCAGCACACCTGCAGCCTGCCGCAGCGGGCGGCTCCAAGCTTCCCGTCCCATCACCCTCGGGCAGCCACCACGCACCCCCGCACCCGCCGGAGGGGAGCCCGCGCCTCACCGCTGGCCTCTCTGCTCCGCCACCGCCCTGGGACCAGCAGCCAGGGCGCCGCCATGCTGCTCCGGGGTACCGGGCATGCGCCATGCGCCGACGGCGCGCCGGAGGGACCAGACCCTGCGCGAAACGCCGGGCTGCAGTGTCGCCTTTCGGCCACGAGCCAGCCGCGGCGAGCGGCCGGCGGGCGGCGCTTGGCCAGGGCGGCATCGGCCCTGCAGTTCCGCGCTCTGCGCGCCCGCCGGCTCCGCGCACGCATGGCGGCCGCGGCCTTTCCCTGCCGGGAGACCGCAACGAGCGCGGTGTCATCACCCCACAGGCACCGCAACATCGCGTTGCCGTTACCGACGGACGGCTACGTGGAGCGCGGTGCGGCGCCGCGCGTGCAGTATCTCGTTTTGCTCGCCAGGGGACAGCAGCGAGCACGGGGGTGCGGAGCCGCGGCTCCCCCCGCCGCTGGGCGCGGGTCCGCAGAGCCCCCGTCTGCGACACAAAGCTCCTCGCTTTAGGAAGGGCCGAAAGATGCAGAGCTGAAAAAAAGGCCTGGATCCCTTGAGGCCAACAGAACAAATTTCTTTTAATTTTCTGCTGCGATTCCTGCTTCTGAAAATCTCCAGGCGTTTTCCAAGGCGTCTATGACCGAGCCGGCGGAGATCCACGCTATTGTCGCTGCTGCCTGCTGCGTCGCAGAGAAAGCTTCCAGGAGGTTGTCCCTCCGGTTCCCTTAAGTTTCCCGTTAGATCAACAGCTTCTGATTTACCACAAGCCAGTGTGACGTGACTTGTGAAGATGCGTGCTGTGCGTGCCAAGATGTAATCCTTGAGCATGTTCTACCCTTTTTCTACTTCCTCCTCCAGTTTACTACTTGCCTTGCTGCTGTTGGGAGAGATGTTTCCCAGGCCCCCTCCCTTCCTAATGAGCGTGGCCAATGGTGCACCAGTTGAAATAGGAATGACCTTCATTTTCTGAAGGTGATCCTGTTCTTAAGGAACTAAGAGGCAAGAGGGCTGGGGTCCGTCCCAAGCTCCTGTTGTTCCCAGTCCTGCTGAGTGGTGGCTTCATTGCTCTGGCTGCTTCTTCATCAGCTGCAGCTTGAGGGCACATGCAGAGAACACAGCCCTACCACACCTGAGGAGGGAGGAAAGGTAGGAACCATTTACCTGAGCCCATGGGATGGCATATCTCAACAGCTGCTGCTAATGAGGAGACTAAAGGTGCCTTAAACCACCTCCTCTTGTAGGTAGGTTTGGACCTGGAAACCTTACCTGCTGCTGAAGAAGTGGCAAGTAGTTCAGTGGCTGCAAAGTACACGGAGTAGATGTCGTGTCGCAAATGCAAAATCACATTTGTAATTAATGTTGCACTTGCTACAGCAGAAGCATCTTTTGATTCCTGCTGGGAACTGTTCCTGAATGCATTTTCGGGCCATCTCATCTGTGAGCCTGAGCCAGTGGCATCTACCATCAGTGGACAATAAACCTCTCATCTTTGACCTCAGAAGGAATTTGGCAGCTATCCCTGCCTGAGAGGAAGCAGATGGCAGTGTATCCTCAGTACAGTGGCACAGCACCTCGTGTGGAAAGTGGGAAGACAAGCATCAAAGCCACTTGCCCGCCACTGCTGCCATCAATAATGCCCCCAGAGAAAGAAAGCAGCAGGGGGGAGACAGGTAAGCAAAACCTCCCTGCTTTTCCCTGTCCTCCTTCCTGCTGCTTGGTCCCAGAGAGTCTGAAAATGGCGCTTCCTTGGTATTGATCACTCTGGAAATTTTAGCTCAGCACAAATCCACTTAGGCTAATGTTTAATAGGTAAGCAATTGGAAAAGCTACAGGACTGATGGCAATGTCAATACTGAGCTGGACTCACCAGCTTTAAAGGCAGGCATATGAACTGGGTTGTCTGAAACTGATGAGAGCAAAAGAAAAAGCGTACTGTCAGAAAAGTGCACGAAGCAAAAGTCATCTGATTTTTCACAGAATCACAGAATAGTAGGGGTTGGAAGGGACCTCTGTGGGTCATCTAGTCCAACCCCCCTGCCGAAGCAGGGTCACCTACAGTAGGCTGCACAGGATCTTGTCCAGGCGGGTCTTGAATATCTCCAGAGAAGGAGACTCCACAACCTCCCTGGGCAGCCTGTTCCAGTGCTCCGTCACCCTCAGAGGGAAGAAGTTCTTCCTCATGTTCAGACGGAACTTCCTGTGCCTCAGTTTGTGCCCATTGCCCCTTGTCCTGTCACTGGGCACCATTGAAAAGAGCTTGGCCCCATCCTCCTGATACCCACCCTTCAGATATTTGTAGGCATTTATAAGGTCCCCTCGCAGCCTTCTCTTCTTCAGGCTGAACAAGCCCAGTTCCCTCAACCTCTCCTCGTAGGGGAGATGCTCCAGTCCCCTCACCATCCTTGTAGCCCTCCGCTGGACTCCCTCCAGTAGCTCTTCATCTTTCTTGATCTGGGGAGTCCAGAACTGGACACAGTACTCTTGTTGGCTACGCCCACTCAGGCTGTATCTCACAAGCTGATGAAGCACTCACATATGTGCTACTGCCTTTAAGTATAGCATCAGGCAGGGCGCTACTGTTAGAACCTACTCCTTTGGTTTGTGACGACTGGAAACTAATATGCATACTAGTAATGAGGAATACACTCAACAGCTCAGGGATCTGATTCTCTGAGATACTGCCTGGACCACCAGTCACTCTAGAAAAAGCAAGCAGTATCTCAGAGAAAGTCAAGAAGTGACTCCGGTGATGCAAGATCAGTTATCTTCACTAAAGTGATTCTAGCCAACAAAAAGTGCAATGTTGGGAAATGCATGTCATCTCTTTTTTTTTTAATGCTGAAAGAACCAAGAAATCTCTCCATGCTTTAGGTAGCACTGGATGCTCAAAATACAAACTGTGTGAACCCACAGTGAAACAGTTGCCATGTAGGCTGAAGCACGCCTTGTAGCTTTCAGTGTGACTGAAGAAGGATGAATAAGACACAGCCAAGGTCAGCAGGAATCAGCTACAAATGGAAGATATAGGCTTTTAATGCAATCAGGAAAAACACAGCATGAGTCCAAGTGGGCTCAGCTGAGCAGCGGTGGAGTGTACAAGTGTGGCTGGCGAAGGACAGCTGGGAATGGGCTCTGGAATCCTCCCACAGCGACTCGCCTGGCAACCTATTGCGGTAACATGGAAGGCCAGGGCAGCCCACTCAGCTGTGTTGTGTGTTTTATGGTGTTGGCAGCCCTGACATCCTAGGTCCTTGGACCTGGCCAGTCAGTTCACTAGGATGATGTGTGTGTCTGTGTGCGTGTGTGTGTTTTCCCCTGAATTCTGCACATTTCTTCCTTCTATTTCAGAGAGCTATTGCCAATAAAACTAAATTGAACAGGGCTTTTATCTGACTAGTTGTTCCTTTCGGTACCAAAATCAGAGAACTCCTTCCTGCTCACATACAGAAATTAAACAGGAAAAGTGTGCAGTGCGCATGCTTGCATTGAGAACCATCTGTTGGGTTCTCCAGCCATCAGCTGATGGCAAGGGATCATTCCTTGTATTGTCCTCCATCACTGAGACTGGCAGTTGCATTGCATTAGACAAATAACGAAGTATCTGAAAACACGTCCAGCTGCTAAGGCAAGGCTTATTGTCAGGAGGCAGACAAATATACCAGAGAAAGTAAACAAGAAAAAGAAGGGAAGTAAAACAAATGAGAGAACAGACGTGAGGCTCAAAGTCTGGGGTGGACATCCGGCAAGTGAAAGGGACTCATGACATAGATAGAGGAGAGGTAGCAGCGATAAAATTGGGCAGTTCAAGCGGCACTGTGCTGAGGATCACACGAGCTGTTTCCATGGAGGCTTGCACTCAAGAAGGCGAAGTTCAAAGCCAAGGATGCTTCAGTGGTTTTCATGGTTCACTTCCATGTCATTTGATTGAAAAGGTTCTAAATTTGATAACTTCTAATGTTCAAAGAGATTCAGATGTTTTTAAAATCCGTTCAGCTCATCCCTGCTTGAGATAAACATTAATAGGTCAATTGCTGATTTTAATAAAATTGAACTTAAAAACAGCTATTCAGAACCACAGAAAGGTGTTTTAGGAGGGGGTGTCTCACTAAAGAGCTAAGTGAGGATGTTCATTTTTTAAAATGCTTAATCAAGTCAGGGAAGAGATGTATGAATGTTGGCACTCTGCAGTCCTAGAGCTGAGTAAAGCATAAAAGGAGGTAAATATGAGACAGAGAATGAATCAGAGTCACAGAATATCTCAGGCTGGAAAGGACCCATAAGGATCATTGAGTCCAACTCCCTGCTCCTCGCAGGACTACCTAAAACTAAACCCTAGACTAACAGCATCATCCAGATGCTCCTTGAACTCTGACAGGCTGGGTGCTGTGACCACCCTCTCAATGAAGAACCTGTTCCTAATGTCCAGTCTGAACTTCCCCTGACACAGCTTCATTCCATTTCCCCGTGTCCTGTCACTGGTTACAAGAGGGGAGATCAGCACTTCCCCCTCCACTGCCCCTCTTGAGGAAGTTGCAGACTGCAATAAGGTTACCCCTCAGCCTTCTCTTCTCCAAGCTGAACAAGCCAGGTGACCCTCGGCCATTCCTCGTACGTCTTGCCCTCGAGACCTTTCACTGTCTGGGTCACTCTTCTCTGGACACACTCAAACAGTTCAATGTCCTTCTTCTGTTGAGGCACGCAAAACTGCACACAGTACTTGAGGTGGGGCTGCATCAATGCAGCGTGGAGTGGGACAATTACCTGCTTGACGCATCCCAGGATACGGCTGGCCTTTTTTGCTGCCAGGGCACACTGCTGACTCATACTCAACTTGCCATAAACCCAGACCCCCAGACCTCTTTCCACAGGGCTGCTCTCCAGTCTCTCATCCCCCAGTTTGTATGTATAACCAAGATTATCCCATCCCAAATGGAAAACCCAGCACTTGCTCTTGTTAAATTTCATACGGTTGACGATTGCCCAGCTCTCATCTATCCAGATCTCTCTGTAAAGCCTCTCCGTTCTTGAGGGAGTCCTAGTTTAGTATCATTACTAAATGATACTAACTGCTAATAACTAAACCGCTCCTCTTAGTTTAGTATCATTAGCAAGCTTAGTTAATGTACATTTGGTTCCTGTGTCCAGGTCATTTATTAAAGAGCACTGGCCCTAAAACTGAGCCCTGGGGAACCCCACTGATGACTGGCAGCCAGCCTGATGTAACTCCATTTACTATAACTCTATCTCATCAAGCCATTTGTTGTCAGGCCTTTCTTACTGAGATCTCTCTCTCCCACCTCACCAGCCTCCCAGCTGCCCTAGTGCAGAACAGGAGTGGAAGAGAGAAAGAGAGGGATCGAGAGGCAAACAGAAGAGTGCAGACAGAGAGGGACAAGGAGCCAGACAGAGAGAGGCGGAGTCAAGGAGACAGATGGAGGTAGACAAACAGATAGATAAGGAAAAAGAGGGATGGCTAGGTGGACAGAGGCATGGGAAGAGAAAGAGAGGGACCACGGACTGGACACAGAGATGAGGAGCTGGGTAGGAGGGGAAAGAGAAGGATGGAGGGCCAAACAGAGGGATTGGAGCAGAAGAAAGCAAAAGAGTGATGTAGAAGTGGACAAAGGGATGAAGAGAGGAAAAGAGGGAAAGGTCACCGAACAAATCAATAGGGTACCAGACAGAATGACAGGAAGAGACAGAAGGATGGAGAACCTGACAGAGGGACAGACAGAACAACAGGGATTGGGATCAGCAGAGATGGCTAGAAAGACAAAAAGATAAACAGGCAGCAAGAGAAAGAGGTAGATGGATAGTGAGACAGAGGGACAGGGAACCGAAGAGAGGGATGAAAAGGGGATCAGGGAGCCAGACAGAAGGAAAGGGAGTGGAAGAGAGGGATGTAGATGCGGACAGAGGGATGGACAAAGGAAAAACAGGAATGGGGACCCAAAGAGATGAACAGCGTTTTGTAGATGCAGAGGGATGGGGAACCCGAGAGAGGGCTGGAGAACAAAGACAAGAAGTTAAGATGAGATTGAGAGGATCAGAGGGACTGAGAGGATCAGAGGGACAGGTAAACAGATTTGTGGAGAGAAAGAGGGATGGAGAGCCATAGAGAAGAATACATAGAGTGGAAACAAGGGTCAGGTAGCCAGACAGAGGTACAGGGAGCAAGGCAGACAGGATAGCAAGGCAGAGAGAGATGGAGAGGTGGACAGAGGGATGCAAAAGCAAAGAGAGCAATGAAGAGGTGGACAGAGGTTGGAGGGCCAAAGGGAGGGGGAATAAAGTGGCAGATGGAGAGCCTGATCAAGCGATGGAGAGAAAAACAGAAAGATGTGGAGCTGTACAGAGAGATGGAGAGAAAAAGAGAAGGTTGGAAAGCTGGAAAGAGACAGAAAGCAGAAGAGAGTAATGTATAGTCCCAGATAGAAGGATGAAGAGGAGAGGAGAGGAAAAGGGAGATTAAGAGTCAGGCAGATAGGAAGGACACACAAGCAGCAGGATGGAAGGGGGGGTGAAGAGGGACTGGAAGGGGGTAAAGAGGGACTTGAGTAGGAAGAGGTGGAGGGATAGGCAGAAGGATGCAGGAGGTATGGAGAGAAGAAGGGAGGGATGAAGAACAGTGCAACAGAGAGATGGAAAGAGGGACAGGCAGAAAGGCAGGCAGCACTGGGGGGGAGGGGGGGACACACAGAGCAAGGCAGGGAGGGACTAGATCAGGGAACAGGGGGACACAGACCAAAGGGCCTGGGACTCACTGTGTATTCTGTTCTCAGCACTACCCAGAGAATTTTACATTTCAGATGTTTATCACTTCCTCTTTTGTAGCTCCGGTCACTTAACTGACATCCACTTAAGAAAATAACTTGGTGTCTTACAGCTCTTTACAAGACTTCATTGATGCATACAATCATGTGCACACAAATGTATGTATATGTCATACTTTCTGTTATACGTGAAGCTTGAATTAGATGTTCATGATCTAGTATCCTGATAACTATTAATAGTGATCCTTCCCCACTAGGATAAAGGCGGTTTCTCTTGTTTGGACACAGAAATAACTTGATCCGCTTAATTTTATTCTTCAGCTGGCTTACCTTCTTCCGAGTTCTTCAACTTCAGCTATGCCATTTACCCTAAAAAGTAAGTATTACATATAGTTCATATGCATATATGATAAAACAAAACAGAACCAACCAAAGCAAAGCTAAGCCAAATACATTCAATGGTACCTGCAGGGAAGGAATGGATGACTTAATCCTCAGTGCTGCCCCTGGGAGACAAAAACAACAAGCATTTTTAACATAAGTTACTTTAGTCCATGCTGAAATTCCTCCTGCTGTAGAAAGTTTCTGGTGAGATTGCTGTTTCCCCTAATTGATTCTAATGACTTGGTATATGAGAATAAAGTGTATTCAAGAGCTAGCTTGCTGCTGTTAGGACAGCATTTGGGGTTTTTCTGAGGCAACAGGATGGACTTTGGTGAAGGTTCTGGAGTTGGCAAAAAAGTTGGGGCAGAGGATGGAGTATTTTAGCATTGAGGCTAAAATAGGTGGGAAGATCACTGGGGGCTTTGTACAGGACTTATGGGTGGTTTCAGAACTTTTAGGGGCTGTTTGGGTGGATGGGGGGAGGAGGGGGGAGAAGTGTGCAAGATGGAAAGAGGGGGTTGCCTCAGGGGTGAGGGTCCCACCCCAGAGGGATGCTGAGTGCGTATGGGTCCTGTGGGTGGCTGCGTGTGTGCCCAGAGAGACAGCAGAGGATGTGAGGCTCAGTGCTACAGGCAGGCTTGTGCGGGGCGAGCAGGGCTGGGGAAGGCTCAGGAGAAGTGTTAATTCTTAGGGAGGCATCTGTGGTTTGTGCTGGTGGGCGGGGAGGCTTCTAAGTACCCTGAGTGGGGTAAGCGGATCTGTTTTTCTCCATCTTCCTCCTTCCCCAGTAACAGCTCTTGGGAAACTCTCAGGGTTTATCATGCCCGATTCAAAATATCCTTACATCTGTTCAGTCGGTTTTCAACTTCCTTGCAACTCGCCAGCAATCTTGGGCAGGCACACCCCGGCAGCACCATCCTCCGAGCTGCCGCACCACTGCCCTGCTCCAGGCCCTGACCACTGCTCCCGGCTGTTGGTGTCCCTGGGCCCAAGCACATGCACCAGCAGCTGCTGCAATGACAGCAAGCCCCCCTCATCACGCTCCCGGCAGGGTCTGCGTCACAGGCCCTGGTGCTGGGCTGAGCTCCCTTGCCCCATCGCACTGCATCCAGTGACCAGGAGACACCTGCAGCTACTGGAGTGTCTCGCTACCTCACCAGCGTTCGCAGGCCCTCAGAATCTGTGGGGAGGTGAAATGTGGCCTGTGCCCTGCCATGCTCTCCCTGTACATCCTGCACGCACGGACCAGCAGAGAGGGGTGTGCTAGAATGGACTCCTGAGCGTCGCGCATGTGCTAGCCACCAACGGCGCAGGAGAAGGAGCTGAAGTAATGGCTGTGAGAAGCAGGCAGAAAGGGAGACAGTGCCCTCGCAGCATGGTACCACATCGGTACTGCCCCAGCGCCTGAGAGCTGGAGCCGGCCACACACGCCGTTGAACCGTGGTGCGTCAGAGAGCAGGGTGTACTGCAGCGCTGTCATGTGAGTAACATAGAGCTGTGCTGAGAATGGCTGCGGGGAGCGCCAAGCCGCCAGCTGTGCCCGGTAGCGATCAAGGAAGAGCTGCACTGAGCACCTCACTGCAGGGCATATGTGTGAGCCCACTCACCCTAGTGCATGAAGAAATGCTTTTCTGCAGAATTTTGTTCAGAAAAAGCCAAGTCGAAGTAGGAGTGCTGTTGGAGGAGGGGTTGTAGAAGGTTAAGTTTTATATAAAACCAAAGAAAGATAAACCTTTGGTACAAGTAACAAAATTCACACAGTAGACAGTTGTGTTATTTACCTACAATAGCCAACAATATAAAGAAATGAGATATAAAAGGTTTCTTGGTCAAAAGCTTACTATGCATTTGGAACATCTCTCCCCTTATCACAAGAGTGATCAAATACAAAGAAAGTAAGTGTAAAGCTTTCTGGCTTTCAAGAGCTGTCATGATCACAAGACTGAAGAAAAAAAAAAAAACAACTATCAAGTTTGCTCTCCAGAACAGATATTTGAATAAAACAAAGACTTACAAACAAACAAACAAAATGCTTCACCACCAAGCATATTTGCTATAGGGAGCACTGGGATAAAAAAAGAATGCAGCAGATATTTAAATCTTTCCTTGTGTTACACCTGTATGTTTTGAAGACGTCTGTCTTTGGGAAAAGGGAGGTCAGTTTGCAGGTACTATTTAAGGAAATAGAGTCAGCAAAAAAAAAAAAAAAAAAATCTCAGAGATGCGATCATTTTGTATTCATTGTACTGCACAGTGACTGAGATCAATGTTCCTGAAGATGAAAAACAAACTCCCTCTCCAAAGAGCACCCTGAAGCCTGAACATATTCAGGAAATATTTATACCCCTGGGGTTTCCTCCTCAGCCTGATGTTCTTAGTTGGTATTTCTCTGAGGAAGAGGGAGGCTCTCATGAAGATACTTCATGCTCCCATGCTCTGAGAAGTCAGAAACAACATGATTGTCCCCCCTCAGCAACCACTTCGTAGTTAAGAGTCCTTCAATTCCCACTGGTCCACGTGCATGGATACGAGAAGTACTAATTCCCACCTCAGCACCTGCAGGAAACACACAAGACAAGTCCTCAGAAGATGTTCACTTCATACTAAGCAGTTTTGCACATTCACGTAAAAACAACTGTCTGCCTTTCAGTGACCTGCCTTTCTCTGCTCCTCGCCGAATACCAGAAGTTATGTTTACGTGATTTAAAAGTTAGAGGAGCTTAACTATTACATTATAAATGGTAATGTTTATACTTCTGGCTGCTACAGAGTTACTTTTAGAGAGAAAGATGCAACAAAAAGGTGTATCTCATATATGGATCTTAGACTTGTTTCGTAAGGGTGTAATCCTTAAAAAAAACCCAAAAAAACACAGAGCTAAATTAGTCAAGATTGTGATCTTTTCTCCTCAATATGATAAAAAAGGACATATTACAAGACCCTAACTAGAATTTTTTAATCATGTGGAACACTGAGTGTTCTAGATGGCACAGTAACAGCCTGCTATGGAGATTTCAGAGTTTCTACCTCAGGAAATGTTTCCCTTATCTTATGCAATTCACAGTAGGTGCCCCTGTTTATTTAAGCAACTAATACTAGGTTTGGCTCCTGCCTTTAACTCCTCAACACTGCAGGACTGGCACACTGGACAACAGCTCAGTCTGCCCAGCAGGAACAAAGAATGGCATTCTTTACAGCACGATCAGAAATACAAACAAAAACTGTTCACCAGTTTCAGATCCTGCGTTGCATTGCTCTGTCATTACATGAGTGCAACATAGTTCATTCTGATTGAATAGAGCTTCAAAGGATCCAAAACATCTTTGCTCCCTACTGCTAAATTAATCTACATAGTCTGTACAGCAGCATTAGCTAGTTCCAGCATGAAAGATTAAGCTATATGCTGTTCCGCATGGATGAAATGTCTAGGCTTCAACTTTTCCTACAGTACCTTTCCTGAAAACCTTGTATTAGACAATAATGGCAGAGACTAATCCTATCTTCCAGGATTCAGACTGCCACACTTCTCACACAACAGCAAATCCTGCAGTCACATTCCTGCAGTATTTTCTCTCTTACCAAGTCCAAATCTGTAGCCGTCAGCGAATCGAGTACTGGCATTCCAGAAAACACAAGCGCTGTCCACATGCTGGAGGAAGAACTCTGCCGTTTTCTCTGGGAAAGAGGCAGAAAGAAAAATAAAATCCAGTACATACAGAATGATCATGCACTCCAATAAATACAACATAATACAGTGAACACGTATAACAACACAGCTTTCACATGCAACCTTATCAGACAGTATTTAAACAATCTGTGCTAAGACATGTTCATTTATAACTTCTTCCCAGTAAGCTTATCAAATAGACGCAGCTGCAAATGTTACAAGAAGCTTGCAAAGATTAGAAGAAAGCAAAAAAAGGTCTAATTCGAAATACATCCAGTCTAGAACCTGCAAACAGGGATAGTTGTGTGACTGAGGAGAAAGGACAGCTTCCCCAGACAACACTGCGCAGTCAAACTGAGACAAACTACAGAGTCAGCTCTCCATTAATCTCAAACATGGAATTGTTCCAGATAATGAAAAATTGCTACTGCAGGTAATATTTGGGAAATGCAATGCAGAAATACCACATGAAATCAGCTAAATAACCCAGTTTAACACAGAATGAGACCTGAGCAAGCTCAAGTAGAGTTATGCAAGTCTTAATGCTCTGGAAGACTCCATTCTCCATACGACTGTGAGCTGCAGGTCAGTCGCCCTTAGCGACAAGATGAACATTAAAGATCAGCTCCATTTCCAGTACACTCCCTAGCAAGTGACCGGTGCACCAGATCCCAATATCCAATGCATGCCTTTTAGTGACAGTCATTTAGGCTCGGCAGGAAGTACAGAAACAGAAGTTTGCTCGACTCATACACTGATCAGCCGCAGATCAACATGACTTTACTGCAGCTGACCCTCAGGAGTTCCAGGCTTGGTCTGAGAGTCAGTCTTTGGCTGGGCACAGCTTTAGCTAGGTTTTGAACTGGCACAGCGTTCAAACTGCATGCAAGACAGGTGCTAGGGATGGGAGCAACAGAGTTGCACAAAGAAGCACAAGCTACAACAAAGAGGCAAGAAACTGCAAATTGAGATAAATGCAGCTTTTATACTAGGTAGGGATGCAGAAGTAGAAGGTAAAGGACTGGGAGCAGTAGGGGTAAAACATTTGTGGACCTTTTCTGCAAGATATAAAAATGACAAGGAAAAACAAAGTGGATAAAGTCTGATCTTCCCTAAAATCCCTATTCCCTCCAGTGAGCTACTATAGAAGCTCATCTCATCAGCCTTCAGAGGCCTAAGGACATCTCCAGCATTTGGGAGATGTTCCTGCAAAACCCTCTGATGGCGGCAAGTCTGCAGGAACACAAAACAATTTGCCTGGCAAGAGGATGTGCCGACTTGCCATTTGCCAAATCCTCAGGCACATTCTTTAACATCCTGGAACAAGAAAACACAACATGTTTTCTCAGAGCTAAACAGGACTGCAGGTGCTTTTCGCTCATAGGCCTCCAGCTGGTTGTGCCTACCACAATCCCAAGAGAAGAACAACTACTGCAGTGTAAGTAGACTGATATCAAGAATTGTCAGTCAAACTAAAACAGTAGCTTAAGTAAACAGACTGATCACTAACCATTCTCTGTGATGATAACATCCGTGTGAGAACTTCCGTACTTGTGGATATGTTCAATAGCCTCTTGGACACTGTCCACCACCTCAATGCAGCACTCCAGGTCCCCATATTCTGTGCGGAGAGATTTCACTTCCGAAGGACTGAATGTCAAGTAAGATGCAAACTTTGGGCCAGCGTGAATCTTCACCTGCAATACCAGAAACTTTTTGTGCTGCTGACCATACCAATGCCTTCCAAGTGAAAGTGTGGCTTCTTGTACTCTGTGTGGGATGGAGTTCGCTTTCTTCACAGCAGTCCCTACGGTGCTTTGTTTTGGACTTGGGACTAAAACAGCATTGAAAAAACGCAATGGTTTGGCTGTTGCTGAACAGAGCCTTGTACAGCATCAAGGCTTTCTCTTCCCCTTACTCTGTCTCCCTAGCAAGAAGGTTGGGAATGTGCAGGAAGCTGCAAGGAGACACAACCACAGTATCTGACCCAAACTGACCAAACAGATATTACACGCCATATAATGTTGTGAGCAGCAGCAGCAATACAAACTGAGGGGAGGGGGATTCTGAAGAAGGTAGGCGTTGCCCAGAGACTGGCTGGGTGTTGGTCTACTTGTGGCAGATAATGAGTAATTAGCTTTGCCTCACGTGTGTGGGGTTCTGGGGGTTGGGTTTTTTGTTTGGTGGTCGTTGGGGTTTTTTTCTACTCTTCTTCCTCTTTCCTTCGCTTATCAAACTATCTTTCTTTCAACCCACGAGGTTACTTGCTTTTGCTCCTCTTTTTCTCTCCCTCTCGTCCCACTAGGTACAGAGGAGAGTGAGTGAGCGGCTGGATAGTGCTTAGCTGCTGACTGGGGTTAACCCACAACATTTGTGAATCAAACGTTCACTGCGTGAAGTGTAAGAAAAATAATCTTACACTTTGGGAAATTTAGCAGACTGGTGATCTAGCGAGAAGGTACAACAGCTGATATGCTAGGTTGGCTACCTATCATGACATGCTGTAATGACATGACCCTAATTCAGGACTCATTTCAAATTATTTAAAGCAAGCACATCACTTAGAGAGAAAGTCATCAGGAAGGAAGACAGTACATTAGTACTGAGAAAACAGCTAAAATATTGCAGCCAGCCCTTGTTTTAAGAAAGCAATTGCAGTGCAGAGAATAACTACAGGAATGCTTCCAAGTTTGCACCCACAAGACTTAAGATCCTGAATGGCTTTCACCCTTTTGTTTTGTAAACTGATACACCGCCCCCCCCACCCCCACCCCGCCATGTGTTTCAGACACAATGGAGTTACTGGGTACAAAACAAGAAAACTCATGCCAATATTTTTCATTTTTTATAAAGAAGATCTAACGAATTATGAACCTCTGAGTTTAATCACAGCAGCTGAGACACCTAAACAATGAGAGATAATTTAGAACTGATACAGCAGAGAAATCCCCATGCAAATGAAACACAGGAAATTTTGACAAGACAAACATAAATGGGAAATAAGGTACAAATGTGCATAATTTGAAATCTGAAGGCTTTTAAGAAGGTGTCTGTCAAACTGCATTTTCTTTTGCAACTATAAATTACTTTAATTGCATAATCCTGCCTACTGTTTGCATGTTTCTTGTTGTCAGGTCAGATTATACAGAGGTAACATCCTCCTCACTGTATGAGGAGCTAGGTGGGTGATGGTGGAAATGCACTAGTCCTCGCATTCCTCTCATCCAAAAACCAGGCATCTATCCTTCACTCCACCCTTCCCAAGAACCAACCAAACAAGACATGAAAAAAAGTCCATTAAGTGAGGACTTGCTCCTGACTGCTTATCAGCTGCTTCTACTATGACCCTTTCAACATCATGAAAACATATGGCCTGTTTTACCTGCATTAATCACTGCCTGTACACTCTAATTGCCAATTACATAACGCTATGTGAAAATCCTCAATTTACATGCAATTCACACTACTTCATGGATATATCTCTCCCGATGCCTCTGCCACCTTTACTGACAAAACCTTACCCATGTCAATACAACTAATTAGTATACTGGCTGCTCACTATTCCTTTGACATACTAGGAAGGAAAATGGGTGGGGATAAAGGGCATGCAAGATAAAAGGTTTAAAAAAAATGTGGACGAAGCAGAATCAGAAAGGAGAAAAACAGAAAGGGAATTCACTTGGCTAAGAAGCTCAATGAATACATTAGAGAAGAGGCTTTGTGTCTGGGAGATTCACAGCAATTAAGTCAGAATTAAGAAGGGTAGAGAAAGGGTTGCGTATATGCACTTCTAAGGCAGAAGATTATTTTTGCTATATAAAAGGAAATATTCGTATCCAAATAATGGCACGCAGCTGTCCTGAAGAAGCTGCTTTCAGATCATTCCTATAGAAAAACCTGGGGTTGTGTGGAGAAGCAAAGAAAGCTCTCCATAAGTTCACTTATGTGTATAAAGAGGCATATGGATAACTTAAGTGTTATGCCAGCACAAAACTAAACAGGGCTACACCAGCCAGACCAAATGCTTCTAAAGTGTTACAAAAAAACCCACAAAACAAAACACAAGTATGAGTGACTAACCTGTTCTACTCTCAACATGTCTATGATCTGATCAAACAACGGGGTTCTCAGCAAGTCTCGATGAATTAAGAGAGTTTCCAGAGCATTACAGGCAGCAGGATATTCACACTTTGAGTCTCTGACTGAGGTTTAAGAGTAGATAATTGGTTACATAACATTTACGACAAAGATTCTGAACAGCACATAAATTATCAATTACCATAACCACACCACATAATCCAAATATGAAGTTCAATTACACTCATGAGACTCCAGTCATTCCCTCCCAGCTTACTTATTCGCGTGACCTTCTCAACGCTGGCATCTGTGTCCACATACACATGACAGATCCCTTCACTGTGTCCCATCACTGGGATTCCCTTAGCAGCTTTCTGGATATTCCGGACTAGTTGTGATGAACCACGTGGAATGATTAGATCTATCAGCTTATCCAAACGGCAGAGATCTTCTACTTCCTCTCTTGTGTTCACCTGTGGTAGTTGCAATACAAACAGTCTATGGTTGGAACTCTCAAGTTCTGCCCATACATTTTACACATACCATAGCAAAATATTGTTGATTTCATTCTAGGCACTTACTAGTTGCACTGCATCTTTGACTCCGTGAATGGAGAGTGCTTCTTGTGTCAGATGATGAAGGATTTGATTGCTATGTGCTGCCTCTTTCCCTCCTTTAAGTAATAAGCCGTTTCCACTGGCTATGGCCAAAGCAGACACCTGTCAGAAGAGAATTTATTTTTAAAACAAACAAACAAACAAAACCTCATACACATAAAAAAGAGGAAAGTAATCTGTCTCTTCTGTCGGAATGACACCCACAAAACAGATTAAGAGCAGGATTTTTAATCCTGTTGATTTACTTGAGTTAATCTACAGTTTTCATTTTATGGCACCAAAAAATCATTACAAGTAACAGCACATTTAACTGCAGAAATGAAATACGTCAGTGTTTCAGGAACAAACTTGAGTTTTCAGGGTACTATTGCCAAGCGGAGACTGCAGCGGACAACTCAGAGGAAACCCTGGACAAAGGCTGTGGTATGAACTGAGTAGCTGTGTGGGCAATCACCCCAGGGAGAATAATTTTAGGTTCAAGAACTCTTGTCCCTAACCATTCTGGTAGAAAGTGGCTAATTAGCTCTTTGTGTGAGCAGGAAGAACATTTTCATCGTGCTGTCTAAAACAGAAGCATAAACAGACAACACTTGCCCTAAGCGTGGGGGAAAAAACCCCAAATCTTCTAGACAATAGGCCCAGCATCACCTGTATCACTTTACTTTCATGTTTATAACCAGAAGGAAGCAACTTCTATTGTTGTCTTTCTGTTTAAGGTGCCAGAACACCACTAGACCATACTTCAAAAAAGTGCTCCGAAGAAGCCACTGCATTTTGGAAGTTAGATGAAAAATTACTTCTGCTGTTGAAAACATACACCCAATTCATTCAGTTTCCAGACACTAGTTCTTATTGATGTTTTCCCCACTAAACCGAAAACCTCTTTAATAGAGGGGTGGTAGTAGGTTTATTTATTGTTCATTTCAGTTTTTTGTTCTGTTCTACCTAGGAGTATGTCAGATGTAATAAAGCTCTCTTCCCAGACTTGTTTTACTTTTGTATCCCTTTTTGTCTTCCACACCCCAATCTCACTCACAATGGCCTCACAATTTTTCCATCTATTTGAAAAAAAAAAAAATAGCATACACTCCTTCAGAAAACAAAATCACCTCCGCTCCATAGCCTTTTACAATGAACAAGTTCAGCATTTGAAGTTATTCTACTGTATTACTATCTTCTGGGAAAGATCGTATGTATCATTATCATCATCTGTACATATCATCACCAAACCTGCAACTCATTAGTATATCAATTGTGTGTTGTTGAGATGTGGATGCTAGAATTAGTCAGGCTCACACCTAACAAGCAGTTTGCTTAGTGGCACACTTTAGATGCTGATTCATACAGAATAATGTTAAGCCCAGATACATCTCCTCAGATCACCTCCTTTCCCCTTCTAATGTCAAGTGGATAACACAATCACAATGTTTGATATTCTACCTCATCCTGCTGTCAGCAATTTTAAAAGAATACTGAAAAATAAGAAATACTTCACAAAAATACACCAAGTATAACAGTCTAGGAACCCTGCCTTACATACATAGTGTGCGTCTTTCTGACTTACAAAACTCGACAACAAAAAGCAGTCTGATTGTATTTTGAAAGTATCTTATAAGTATCTGCCTCTCAAAAGGTCGGTATCACTAGGGAAAGCTAAACAAATAAGCTCTTTTAAATAAAGAATTCTGCTCTACAGGCACAGGATTAGAAGAAAGGTTATGAACTGATGTGAAAAAATGAAAAGAAAAAAAAAAGAATTAAGACACAAAAAGAAAAAATCTTGTGATTAAACGGAGAACAGAAAATAAGGGGTTTCAAAGCAGTTCAGTCCCTTCAAAGAATAGCAGCGCATGACTATACTTCAGAGAAACAACTGGATTTGGTGGAAGCAGTCTGTGAAAGATGCCTGCAATTTGGCCTTGAGAGTATTAGAGGCAAACATGCTACTTGTATATGCTCATCAGAAGGTTATTAAAACTTAACTAGTAATCTGCAATTGTTTCACCTTTACTGCATCTTAAGACTGAACTCTGAGCACTGACCTAACTCTGCCTAAGCTATCTCCAGGGAACAAAATGAGCACACTCTCTTCCAGGGCAAAGTCAAATCTCCCCTGTAATTGCTTACCCAAACAAGCACAAGATGCAGTAGTAAACTAAGAGGAGGGAACTCAGAGACCATCCCATTATCAGCTACAGTACAGGACAGAAACCAGGCAATTCAAATGCAGAGGTATCAGAGATGATCCTCTGAAGTTGCATCAGAGAACCTGATGCGAGTATGAGGACAGGAGGCTGGCAAGAAGAAAAGCAACTACCAAGGCAAGCTATTCCAACTCTGCAAGACAAAGCAGGGAAAAAAGCCAGCAAGAGTCAGTCTGGTGTAAGTTTCAAGATAAGATAAGATAAAGAGGAGGAGAAAGAGGGAAACATCAGCTACACAAGGCAAGAGACCAGGGCTGAAGTCCAGGAAGACAGACTAGAATTCAACAAGGAAACACCCTGCTTGTCTACAAAGAATAGAGCTAGCAGCAAGGAGCTAGTAATGGTACACAAGGCAGACTACTGCCTTTTCATTTCATGGGAACTTTGCCTACAGCATACCCCCTTGCAGTAAGAAATGGGGACCACTCACAAATTTCAGGCATGAAGTACCAAGCTGTCCATGGGTGGAGTCTCACTTCCTTTTAAAGTGCCTGTACCCATCACTTTCTCCTCAAACACCTGCTCACATATTAGAGAACTCCTCAATCAATCACCCTAGACAACTAATGTCAATTGTGGGAAATAGTGTTGATAACTGTCCTCTTTTTAAATCTACTGCAGCTGCTCAGTAGTCAGGAGTTAGAAAATAAGATCAAGGTTGCCTCTGCAACATTAGTTCAGCCCCCATATTTTCATGCATTGTAACAGCAATTATTCACAGCAATACCCACACACAGCACTGCAGATGAACATGTTTGCCTTTAAGATGCCTGCCTTATTCCTGGCACAGGATAAATGATATCCACTTACAGCACACTGCTCGAGATTTTCACTAGCCTTTCCAGCAACTTCAGTACTTACAACCTTAGAACACCACCATTCTTCCTCAAACCCATCTCACTACAACTGAGTAAAAGCTATTATTCCTATCATTCCTTCTTCAGAGATACTCAAAACCCTCCTGGACACAGTCCTATGCAACCTGGTCTAGGTGAACCTGCTTTAGCAGGGGGGTTGGACTAGGTGGTCTGCTCAGGTCCCTTCCAATCCGTACCATTCTGTGATTCTGCCTCACTGCACACAAGCAGTACCAGTACAGGACAGACCACTCAAAGCCTGGAACATCTGTGCTTTCTATGCTCAGCCTATTTTTTTTTAATCACATATTCCTGACAGTCACAGTTAATTACTAGCATCTGCACTAAACTGTTTCATCCCAGCCTGCAGTTCAGCTGTATGCAGCATGGACGGATAAAACAACTGTTCATTGGCAGGAGCCTCCCAAGCTGCAAGTTAGGCACTGAACACACTCGTAAGACACATGCAGAAACCGCACCATCTGAATGTAAGATAACTCCTTCTCTGTCAGATTTAAGATAAAATAAAAAAAATAAAACCAGGCCTGAATAACTCTGAACACTGCAGAGGTAAGTCCTGAGAATAGCTCTGCAGGAAAAAAAGGGGTGTCAACAAAATCAGTTTTAGAAGAATCCAAGCAAGAGTCCTTTGAGACAAGACTTCTTGCAACCTCCTATTTGCTCACCAATAGAAATACCCGTTCTTTTCTCATCAAAGATTACCCAGTAGTGTAATCAGTGTAATCTGCCCTCCTTACATACCTGTGGAAGACAGTCAGGACGGGACTCAAAGATCACGAGAAGGACACCAATGGGCACTGTCACCTGCTCCAAATCCAGGTCTTTTGCTATACGTGTTCGCCGAATTACACGGCCGACACTGTCCTGTGAGGATGCTGCAATCTGGCGCAGACCAATAGCCAAGCTGTTCAGCTTTGATGTAGACAGACTTAAACGTTTCAACAAAGGAAGTGCCAATCTCCCTACAAGACAGAAAAAATTGTGCTGGAGATAGATTGGTCTGTCTAGGCTCAGGTAAAAGCAATTTAAACAAGCAGTGAACCTAAGGAAAATTCAGGTATTTCGCACTCCCTGGCAAGAAACTTAACCGCGATGAAACATGCACAGCATTAAGTCTGCTAGTCACAATAAAATCACTCCAATGTGACAATGATTTCACCCACCACCACATTTCCACTTAATGCGGTTTAAGTGATTTGTACCTGAAGCAACATCAACATCCACAGAGATAAGGTCTGTCCTATTTCAAGTACTGCTATATGCCTGAATTCCTTACAGATTTCTACACTTGCCTGTATTTCTGGAAGGTTCAGGCAGTAATTTCATCCTGCTATCTTACAGATAGAAATCCCAAAGCACAGACACACGCATATCATTTCTGTTCAGACTGGCCAAGAACTGCCTGAATTTTCTAGTCTGAACATGTTCAGACAGTAAGTTAACCCAGCCACGTCTCCTTAAGTCTCTGGTCAGCAAAAACCAGTTCCCTGGCAACTTCCACAAAGTATTAAAATTCACGACGTGTCATTTACATATATTTGCTACCCCTTTATGTACACATTCCAATCCCAACTTCTCAATGAATGCATCAATCTAACAAAGAAGAATGGGTTCAATCCAAGCCACCTACAGAGAAACTTCCTCAGTCACTAGGGGACATGGTTCTTTTTGGAAAGTATGAAGTACAGAGATGACAGCCTTCCCCTCAGGAACCAAACATTAACTTAACCAGCCCAGAAAATATTTGCTTTATGCATGACAGTACAGAGATGATGTTTGTTATACTCCATTTCTAAAGTGAGCCTCCCTTGCCAAAATGGAGCGCTAATTTTTTTATTTTTTTTTTCAAACAATACGCTGCTTGGATTTTTGCAAGGTCTCAGTACGTTCTCTGGTGAAGGCATCTGGTTTATGTTATTAAGGAAGTTGCAGCTGTTTACACCAACAAGCTCTCAAGGTTCTGGGTTTACTCTTCAGTGACAGTCATACTACCCAGTCCCAGGTGATGGAAGATTCTAGTTCTGCTCATTTCTTTCGAGGCCCAGAGAGGTTCAAGACAATAGGATTACCATGGAACGACTTGAAATATTACCTTTATTTTCAGCCTCTTCTAAATCCTTTTTGTTTGCCAAAAGAATTTCTTCTCTCTGGTCAGTCAGTAAGTCAGCAAGACGATAAATAATTTCTGCTCTCTGAAAGAGAAAACAATTTCTGAACTGGCTTCTTACACAAAGTCCACGCTATTTGACATCTGGTCCCCTTCAGTCCATTTACGTTGACCACGTCCTCTCACCATCCTGACTCCAGCCTGAATACTCGGGGCCAGCTGATTTTTCCAGCTTGCATCACATTGAAAAATGAGGCTGAGCACTGCTTCAACCTTTATTTTGCTTTATATTATCTTGCTTTCCTTGCCCACTCTTCTTCACCAAAACGACAATGTTCTTCCTTTAAGACCCACCTTGTCTTCTTCACAACAGATGCCACGTTTTACCTACCCAGCTACAGTGCAGTAATTAATTGTCTACAGCTCCTATTTTGCATACACTACACACAGGAGTGAATGGAGCAAGTTATTCCAGTCAATTCTTCAGCAGCTCTGACCACAATTTATTTCTGTGTGATATTCAACACTTATTAAAATTTTTGTAAATCTCACATGAAAGCATGTATTACTTCATAGCCCCATGGCACATTATCTTTCTGCTTTTCTTATCTCTTTAAGCATGCTACAATCCAAATGATGGATCTGATACACAAAGAACAGATTCTTGTCCCAGGGGGCCCGTTTGTGTTATAAATCTGTGTTGTAATACTTGCCACACATTCATAAGCTTAACAAATGAGGCCATATTGTTCTGTCACCTGCTCAGGCTGTAGTGCCGCCAGGGTCCTGCCACCAGCTCGAGCCATTTCACCCTGCTGCTCTACTGTAGGACCTGCAAAAAAAACCCCCAAAATATGCCACGCAGACAAAGTAACAGCACATGTGGAAGCAAACACTAGCCCTTCCATCTTCCGATTCTTTGCTCAAAGCAGGAAAGCAGGTACAGAGTCTTAAACAGACATATTCAAGAGATCTGTTGTATGCTAAACCAGAAAACTCTGTACCTGACACAAAAATACTGCCACGGTCCCCAAACGTAGAGTCATCACAGAGATTCTATAACATCACCATGTCGGAGGCAAGTGTGCACCATGTATCAAAAAGACTTGACAAAGGGCAAAAGAACACCAGGATAGCTAAGTCTCAGGGCATGGTAAGCTACTGAAAGAAAGGAGGCAAACTTTGAAAAGTTTAAGCATCCAACTGAGGAAAACAGAAAAGGATTACAAAACAGCACAGGAATGTACAAATAATGGAATCCAAAACCCAATCTGAGTAAATGCTCCTAGAAAAACTGCTTTCCCTCTGCCTCCCCTTGTGTGCATTTTAGAAGGGTTCCTATAGAAAAAAGGTAGGGTTTTTTTCTTTTTTTCTGACAGCATCTCAAATAATCTGTTTCAGACTGAAATGATATGGAACAGGTTACTTCTGTTTCTATTTCAGAACAAGTCACCAGCTTCACGTAGCATTTCCCCTAAGAGTTCACAAGTAGCTCATGGATAAGCTATGTTGTGATTTTTAACTCTCCTGAAATTGCCTGTAAAACACATGCCTTGAAGGTGATAAATATGACCCAACCTCTATTGAAGAAGGGTACCATGGAAATTGCCAGAGAAGGAATTTCAGTGTTCTGGAAAATATCAAGAGGTATAGTGGGAAGTGTAAGAAAATAACTTGTGGACACACGATTAGACTTATTTAAGAAGTGTTGAAACAGCTTTTTAAAGTAAAGTCATACTTTACAAAGTATAGTATGTTTTGGTGTTCTTTGAGAAAAGTGACATGCATGCAAGCAGATATAATTGATTGTAAGAAGCTGCTTCATTTCCAAAGTGTGCCCTTTGGAAGATAAAAGACAAAGAGAGGATTGGAGTAAAGACTTTCCACAATAGCAGAAGACTGCCAGTAAAGTTCCACAGGGACTTTTGCTGTTTGCCGTATTTGTAAGTGACCCAGAATGGAGTCACAATATGAAAAACTTTACTGCCGAAACAAATTTATTATAGTGGGACTAACCAAAAAGTGTCACTATCGCACTTTTTCCTAGAAAACAGTTTCTCAGAGGAGGACCTGGGGGTCCTGGTGGACCCCAAGCTGAACACACAAGCCAGCAGCGTGCCCTTCCTGCAAAGGCAGCTAACAGTGCCCTGTGCTGCCTTAGGTGCAGTGTCGAGCGAGGGGATCTGTCCGCTCTGCTCAGCATTGGTGAGGCCACACCTGGAGTACTGGGTCCAGTTCTGGGCGTCCCAGTACGAGAGTGTCATGGACACTGTGAAGAGAGTTCAATGAAGGGCCGCAAAGATGATGAAGGGAGTCGAGCATCTTTTGTATGAGTACAGGCTGAGAGAGCTGGGACTGTTCAGCCTGGAGAAGGTGGCTCAGGGGGGATTCCATCAGTATGTACAAATGCTGAAGGGAGGGTGTAAAGAAGATGGAGACAAGCTCTTTTGAGTGGTACCCAGTAACAAAACAAGAGGCAAAGGGCACAAACTGCAACACAGCAGGTGTCTCCCATCAGGAAGCACTTTTGCACTGTGAGGACGATCAAGCACTGGCACAAATTGCCCAGAGAGGTTGTGGAGTCTCCATTCTCAGAGATATTAAAAAACTGTCTGGACACAGTCCTGGGCAACCTGCTTGAGCAGGGGGTAGGAGCAGAAGACCTTATCATCTGTCATATCGTCCCTCCCAACCTCAGCCATTCAGAAATTCTGTGATTTCCTCTGCAGCCACGTTACTAGGCCACAAAACAGCACGTGTAATTCAAACCAGATTTACATGAAGCAATGTAGATAGAAAAGGAAAATCAGACCTTAGTATTGTTATAAATAATTCTATGAAAATATCATCTCAGTGAACATCAACATCAAAAAGCAAATTAAATGTTTGAAATTATTAGAAAAGGCCTAGAGAACATAACACATCATTAATCTTATCAAAACTCAGTCCTGCCATGTCATAAATTAAATCTTCATTTGCATCCTGAACGCTGTGTGAAATTTTCATTTTTTTGCCCATCTCAAAAAGGCCACAACAAAATGAAAACAGTTTCAAACAAGAGAAACAGGTATGACCAAGTTTTTGGAACAGCTTTGGTACAAAATGTTTAAGACCAAACCTCTTTCTTGGGGAAGTGAGATGATGACAGGAAAGACAACGTCTCAGATCTTCAAAGTTGAACATGGGTTGATTGCCCACACAGGCAGTAGGGGCATCAAATGAAGCTACCACAAAGAAAATTCAAAACTTTCCCCAGCTCCTCCCAAACCCAAATTAAAACAAGCAGTTCTTCACATAGTTCTAGCTCCAGAGTTTACACACAGTATTTAGTTAAGGCTCTTGACTATCATGACACAGAGCCCTGTGGATGCTAAGTCTTTACATTAGTTCAAAGGATGATTCGACAAACTCATACAAGAAATCCACCAAGGACTATTATACACAAAGAAATTTGCTTGACTTTAAGCACAAGTCAAAAGTATCACTCCGTGCTTGTCCTATTCTGCTAAGGTCACGGATCTTTGGTTTGACTTTCTCCAGTGACTGTTACACTATCCACACTATCCCAGCAATGCAGTGGCAGGAAAGTGTTCCCGTCTACCATACCAGATGACTAAGTCGCAAAAGGAATTTACAATAAGAAATAAAACTAAACACTATCTTAGTTCAGCAACACATTGTATGTCCACATTTTTACGCTGAAGTCTTCAATACTAGATGATAACCCCTAAGACTAAACATGGTGACAATTCTTCTCGTTGCATTCTTGAAATGCAAGTCTGATGTAGCAGTTTATCAGCTGGAGGGAACTAGAGCAGAGTATTCAACGTTTTCTATTCCTACTTTACAAAATATCTTTCAAAATCCTTTTTTTGAAGCAGGTTGTGGTTTCCCAGTCATTGTACATGTCTAGACTAATTTTAACTCCAACCTTTCAGGAATCTCTACAACTCTCAATGCACACATAACCTCTGTACTCACCGGCAGGTTTTACTTCTGAAAAAAAAGTTCCAACTTTCTTCCCTTCCACAATATCTGTGATGACATGACCTGAGATCTTTGGATGGGTTCCATTTGCAATCACTACAGAGGTGCCTCCTTGGAGGGCCCACAGAGCTGCTTTCACCTACAGTGAAGAACAGAGCCAGTTCCAGAAAATTCACTTGTTATTTGAATTGCCACTCTCAGTAAGACTTCTTGGTCCACTTTGATCTCCAGATTGATAAGATACGGTTTCAACGAGCATTCAACACACTGGGGAAACTTCAATAACGTAGCATTGAACGAGATCATGTATTTGCGCTTTACCTTTCCGTGTAACTACCTGCCACTTTATGAGTGTACTTTGAATTTTTCTAACAGCCTGCTTTTTTCAAGACTTCTGCAAGGGCACTTTGGTCACATGTTCTTTTTCATCATTACCTCATGTTGCAAGTCCTACTTAGTGTTTGAAGAAACCCTTTTTTTTTTTTTTAGTTTCAGGTTGCCTTGGTTTTTTTTTTTAAAGATTCTGTTGCTAATCTCCCTGACATTGATTAGCCATCAATAATTAATCCACTTGAAGTGACCACGTGATATTACTTGTACTGCAGAGCACTGTTCTTGCTTGAGTCCTAACCATTATCATACAACATTAAAATATTATTCAATACCTTTAGCTGTTTGAATTACTCCCTTAAAGTCTGATCAACCTAAGCGCTCCTTGCGGGTCTGCTTAAGATGTAGCGGTATTCTCATTGTTTATAACCCTTTGCTGAAGATATGAAGTTTGCCGATGAGTTACCCAGGTTTCCACATAAAGCTTTTTACCTACTTTGTTCATATTTCCTGTTCATGTTCTTATCTGATTTTTTATTTGCTTCTACTTTTTGCTTGGGAGAACACCTGTTGTTTTGATAGTTGTTTCTTCCAGCACGGTCTATATGAAGATTTTGCACTTGTTCAGTTTTGAATTATACAATTTTTATTTGGCATTCTTCCCCCTTTTCGTTGTTATTTCGGAGGAGGATTCTATAAGCATAGCATTTAGGAGTCAACTTCAAAGGTCAGGACCACAGTGAACTAAGTAATGTATAGAAGCAACACATGTAAGATCTAAGGCAAGAAGCAAGTCTGAAACAAGAACGATTTGATGTCCACAGACAGATGGAAACTGAAATCAATGATACTACCAGATCACCTGTGTGCTAAAGGCTGACATGGAGGGTGGGTGGGTGAGGAGACAAGCACCATGATCAACAAGAGCTGTATGAAATTCAGGGGCAGTATCTTTGTAGGCATTGCCCTAACATGATGGGCAACACGAGTTCTCTTTCTGAACTTCAGTGTTGGCATACTGAAGTTTGCTTAGTCCTTCTATGACTGTTAAGCTCACAGCAGGATTAGCTTATTAGTAAGTGTCCTTTGAAAACCCCATGTACTGATTAGTCCTAAGATCAGCCTCTTGCCACACACCTGAGCCACTGTTTACGGCACCACAACGTGATTTCGCTAAAACTTCACCCCCTCCAACATTTCACTGGTTCATGCCAAAATACAAAAACACAAACCCAAATCCCAGATGTTACCTGCTGAAGAGGTACTGCCTGTGGTCTCTTTCATTTCCTGATCAAGGTATGGACAGCATCATCCCACCACTATAATTATACGTCATTTCTCTTACTGCAAAAGCTTCTTTGCTTCCTCACTTCTACACTTTGCTAATATTGTTCTACAATTAGGTACTACAGTCCATATTCACTGGGAGACACCACCTGTCCGATATGCCTATCACATCAAACTCTTGACTACCACAAGACCATCAACTGCTCCATTTTTGCTCAAGCTTCATGCTGATAATCAAGATTTGTACTTTGAGCTATCATGTCTTTATTCTATTACTGATGTTACAGTTATCCAAAAATATCATCCACTTCTCAACTGTAACAAATTTTTGTTACAACAGAGCATTGAGATTTGCCTCTATGTGGCTCAGACTTAAAGATACCAAATATCTCCAACAGATTATTATCTTTACAAT
Organism: Opisthocomus hoazin; assembly: GCF_030867145.1. Classification (NCBI taxonomy): domain Eukaryota; kingdom Metazoa; phylum Chordata; class Aves; order Opisthocomiformes; family Opisthocomidae; genus Opisthocomus; species Opisthocomus hoazin. The sequence goes on along the minus strand of NC_134419.1, from coordinate 80,890,904 downwards.
ACAAGTACTCTCTGGCCTTGACAGTTTTCCCCTTAATACCTGGAATCATTTAAACTATTCCAAAAGCTAAATCAAGGGAAACTTGTTTCTAAATAAGCTCTGCACATCCCATAGTTACAAACAGAACACTCAAATGCCTCCTCCTTTTGTCACCTTCCAGTCCATGCTCTGATGCTAAAGTATGCCTTACCTGCTTCTTCAGAAAAGGAAACAAAACAAGCTAATTGGTGAAGAATTTCACTTTGGTCTTTCCCTACTTAGTCAAAATCAACTTCAGTTTTTACAGACAACCTTCCAAAAGTGTCGTTCGGAAACCCACACTAATTAATACCACCGTAGCGCATATCCCACCATCATGAGAGACATAGGCTGAAATGTCAACACTACACACATCTTTATGCACTCACAGCAATGAATACTGACGGCATCTGACTGCACACAGCACTAAATATCATCGGCCCTCCTACCTCTACTAACCTCATACTCAAGAACTAAAGTACCTTGGTCTCCACCAATATGTCCTTCAGAAGCAAACACTACACGTACAAACTCAGAAAGGAGACAGAGGTACCATATCAGATTCAAGTGACAAGATTCCCAAAGTCCTTGGATTACCACATAACAAAGAAGTGAAGGCTGACTTCTTTTAATTTAAAACAACAACTTAATAACAGTTCCAAATGTCACATTTGACAAACTACTGGAATGTAATTAATTAGTTGCTCTTTTCAATTCACATGGACCTAAGAGGGAAGCTAAACAAACCCATACACCGTTCCAGCGTACTCACAGAACAGCTCAGGCTGGAAAACATCTCTGGAATCATATAGTCCAATTGCCTGCTTAAAGCAGGGTTAACTACAGCAGACTGTTAACTACAGACACTGTTCCAGGCAGGTTTTGAACATCTCCAAACACTGAGATTCCACAAGCTCCCTCGGCAACCTGCAGCAGTGCATCAGCAACCTCACCATAAAATTCTTACATTTCAGTTTAATTTCTTGTATTTCAGTCTGTGCCCATTGCCTCTTGTCTGTTCCCTGGATATCACTGAGAAGAGTCTGGCTCTGTCTTCCCTACACCCTCCCTTCAGGTATTTACACACAAACCTCCTCTTCTCCGGGATAAACAGTCCTACCTCTCAGCCTCTCCTAGTGTGACAGATGCTCCAATTCTTTAATCATATTCGTGGCTCTGTTGGATTCACTGTAGTATGCCATGTCCTTCTGGTACTGAGGTGTCCAGAACATAGAACAGAATCATTAAGGTTGGAAAAGACCTCCAAGATCATCAAGTCCAACTGTCAACACAACACCACCATGCCTGCTAAATCATATCCCGAAGTGCCACGTCTACACGTTTTTTGAACGCCTCCAGGGATGGTGACTCCACCACTGCCCTGGGCAGCCTGTTCCAACACTCGACAACCCTCTCAGTGAAGAAATTTTTCCTAATATCTAATCTTAACCTCCCCTGACGCACCTTAAGGCCATTTCCTCTCATCCTGTTGCCTGTTACCTGGGAGAAGAGACCAACACCTGCCTCACTACAACCTATTTTCAGGTAGCTGTAGAGCGCGATAAGGTCTCCCCTCAGCCTCCTCTTCTCCAGACTGAACACCCCCAGCTCCCTCAGCCGCTCCTCATCAGACTTGTTATCCAGACCCCTCACCAGCCTCATTGCCCTTCTCTGGACACGCTCCAGCAACTCAGTGTCCTTCTTGCAGTGAGGGGCTCAAAACTGTAAACAGCACTTGAGGTGCAGCCTCACCAGTGCCGAGTACAGGGGCACGGTCACCTCCCTCCTCCTGCTGGCCACACTATTCCTGATACAAACCGGGGTGCCACTGGCCTTCTTGGCCACCTGGGCACACTGCTGGCTCATGGTCAGCCAGCTGTCAACTGGTACCCGCAGGTCCTTTTCCGCCAGGCAGCTCTCCAGCCACTCTTCCCCAGGCCTGCAGCTTTGCATGGGATTGTTGTGACTCAAGTGCAGGACCTGGCACTCGGCCTTGTTGAAACTCATATGACTGACCTTGGCCCATCAATCCAGCCTGTCCAGATCCCTTTGCAGAGTCTTCCTACCCTCAAATAGATTGACACTCCCGCCCAGTTTGGTGTCATCCGCAAACTTACTGAGGGAGCACTCAAACCCCTCATCCAGAACATCTGGTAAAGATGTTAAACAAGACTGGCCCCAAAACTGAGCCCTGGAGAACACCACTCGTGACAGGCCACCAACTGGATTTAACTCCATTCACCACAACTCTCTGGGCTCGGCCATCCAGCCAGTTTTTTATCCAGCGAAGTGTACACCTACCCAAATCATGAACAGCTAGTTTCTCCAGGAGGATGCTGTAGGAAACAGTGTCAAAAAAACAGATACAACTCTACAGATGTGGTCTCACTAGTGCTGAGTAGAGGGAAATACTCATTTCCCTCGACCTGCTGGCTATGTTCTTTCTGAAGCAAGCCAGGATGCTGTTGGCCTGCTCTGCCCAATGGGCATATTGTTGGCTCACATTCCACTTGGTGTCTACCAGGACTCCCATGCCCTTTTCCATGTACCTGCTTTCCAGCCAGTAAACTCCCTAGCCCATACCAGTGCATGGAATCATAGAACAGTTGGGGTTGGAAGGGACCTTTACAGGTCATCTAGTCTAACCCACTTACAGTGAGCAGGGAAATGGAGTTGTTCCTCCCTAGGGGTAAGACTCTGTATTTCCCATTATTGAACTCCATAAGGTTCCTGTCTGTCCATTTCTGCAGTCTGTCAAGATCCATCTCAATGGCAGCACAATCATGTCATCCATCTCCCTTTCCCACATCTCTCTTTCCTTCCCAATAACAAAACAAGTGTTCCATATTTCTACCTTGGCTTCCATGCCTCCCATTCCCACCCGGGATTTGGTTCCGAATGTTACAGACTGCTGGTCTCCTGGGTAGAATATGTCAATGAGCTTTGCATCATCAGATCCTGGAGGGCTGTCAAAGAGTCCTGAAACAAATCATAAAAATCTGCTAGTGTTATGTACCTTCATCTCCAAAGCTCACCGATGAAAAAAAGAAAAAAAAGCAAAAACCATGAGGCTGAAAAGCTGTATTCCACTTTATAGGATTGAAAACTTTCACTGGACCCTGCTTTTTGTGGGACTGAAAGCATAAAACACTTAACAGGCAGACTGAAGAAGTATAGCTTTACTGAAAGCATAACAAATAAGAAACCGAAAACCCACATGCTGAATAGCAGCATGCAAGCTGGAAGGCAGTGACATTTCATTGAGATTACAGAGACAGTTTACAGCTTCTATCAGGGCTTACAAATACAAGCCCACAACTGACCAGGAAAAGAAAGGATAGTCCTCCTCACGAAAATCGCAGATGATATTCTTGAACACTGGGTTGCACAGTGCTAAACTGGGCAATTCAGAAATATGTAAAAAGGGTAACTATCAAATTCTCCTAAGAAGGAACATAACACTACAGAGACATACTCTCCTTCATTTTTTTTTAAATCTAGCGATTTTATGTAACTATGTTCGGAGTTGAATGACCCTGTGGTTTATGTAACATGTTAAACCTAAACTCTATCACCACAATTCCCAGAAATTCTATGTTAACAAATAATGGCATTACAAATTAGAGAGCACAAGTGCAGACTAACTTTGTCCTTCCTTGATAGATTGGGAAGGAGAGGACACACATCTTTACATACACAAGATGTCACATTGAATGAATAAGCTAGGAGGACAGGGGTGTTGGGTGTTAATTTTTTTACAAGTTGTTTGGACTATTGCTTGTATGAGTTGCTCTCAGACAGTCAGTTCAACTGGAATCAACCATGAAATCCAGCCGAATCTGCTAAAAGAAACTGTTTATAGAAAGGCACCTCCTTCCTCCTCAGTGCCTACAGTATGTGCGAAAGTCCAGGATCCACTGAAAGAAACCCATCTGGAGAAGATGAAAAGACTTTGTGACTTGGGTGATGTGGACTGCACTGATCTGAATCTTCACCCACTACCCTCCTCTCTCTAGAAAAGGAACTTCAACATCCATAGGTGACAAACTTCTGTCACAGCAGCACAGCTCAGAAGACTAGAGCAGTGTAAGCCAAATGCCTGGGAGACAGAAAATGCTAGCAAGTTCCAGGTGTCTTGAAGGCAGTGACGAGGACTTGTAATATACCTGTAATTCACTGAAAGACAGAACCCGCTGCCAGAAGAAACAAATTATTGTAGAATAGTATTTGGCTTATACTCCTGATTCTAAACACATAGCCTCTATCCTGCATATTACTCATAACTATATCATACAATTCTGAGAAGCTAGCAGAAGTACCATAGCACATATGGTATTCTGGGTTCTGAAACAAGTCGCAGGTTCACATGCATTCTCACCCACCCAGATTCACCAGTGTGGCAGACAGTCTTTGGCTTATGCAACAGCATCAGCATTGGGTATATGCCTTAAGGAGTTATGGGGTACGTTGCAATTGTCCCTGTAAAAGATATGAACTGAAGAGATCAGTAAAACCCGAACATACATTGGTTTGACTATCTGATGTACTTCAATAAAACAAGAAACCGAAGAAGTGACTCACAAACCTTCTACATCTGAGAGAACAATCAGAAGATCAGTTTTCATTTCCACAGCCAGTCGTGCTGCCAGACTGTCGTTATCCTTCACACTAATCACCTGCAATGCACATGCATATCAGCAGCACTGAACAGCAGGAGGAACTAGGAAATATTTGGCTGCAACATACAAAAGCTAGCTACCTCAGCACTACTAACATGTCCTTCTGAGCTACTTTGTTCACACCCACTGGAAACTTAGAAGGTGACCTTTGTATGAAAGTATATACACTTTTGGAATGCAATGAAGCAGTATCAAAATGACAATCAGTGTGATCAGTACCCGCATTCTCCACCTCGGTGCCCACTGACAGGACAAGAGGTACTAACAGACCCTGCTTTAAGCAGTGGTGCTGGACTAGACGACCTGCACAAGTCCCTTCCAACTTCAACTACTCGGTGAAAACCAGACTGGGCATGCTTGCTTTTGGCAAAGCAGACATCATCTGTGCTGCTTCCACCCCACAGCACTGTATCATGCCAGAAATAGACAGGTCAGCATAGTCTTCCAGTACCCTCTGTACACATTACTAATTTGGTTGTTTGTTTCACTGCTTCAGAGGTCCCCGATTACGGCATTAGTGAAGTACACACTAGTGCTGTACCATCTACAAGCAGGACACACCCCCTTCGCAATACTTTACCCACATTTACCCCCTGCAGATCACTGTTCGGCTCTGGAGGTGGAACAACAGCATCATTAGTGTTAATTATAGGGACAATATTCATTCTTAAAAGCTCATGCAACGTTCCATTTAAGTTCCGACGCTTCTGCTCATCATGGAAATCCAGGTTGGTGACTAAAATCTAAATGGAGAAAAAAAAAATTAATATATACTTAGCCTACCACTTTTCCTGAGAAGAACACCATAAACATATGTATTAACATATCATAACAGATCAGCCATGTCCTTCAGGTCTCCAAAGAAACATAACCCACATTTAAAGGCTACAGAATACAACTGAGAAACAATCTTTCCACAACATTTTCAAGTTTATATGCCTTAACATCCACTGGAGCCTATAATGGCCTTTCTCAAGCTGACAGATCAGAAGGTACAGGAATCAACTTGGAAAAAAAAACATAAGCAGAACACAGATGCTGATGATACCTAGTAAGACCCTAAACAATTTGCTAGATTACTCAAGGCACTGTCTTTCCTGTTCTCCCTCTCAGTGCAATGTTTCTGCTGTTGCAAGCAGAAGGTATGCTTTGTCTCAGCTCTTAAAACTCACTTGCATTTCTGAAAGAATCTTGGTCTTAAAAGCCTCCTGCATGCAGACACCATCTCTTTCTTTTTGGTATTTTAAGACAAAAAACCCTCAATGTCTGCTCTGAAGTGACATTTTTTTCATTTTTACTCTGCCATTGGAGAACAAAGCAAACAACTCCACGACACAAATGTTACAATAGCACTTGAAATCAACATGTACACTGATTTCTTTTGCACGGCCAATTAATTCTTTCGAATCGACAGAATGATAGTTGTCTCCAAACTCGAACAAGATTATAATCCAGCTCAGCCTATAGCGATTGTTAGCTATACTGTAAACATTCTAGTGATATCAGCTATACTGTATTACAGGAAGAAGTTCCTCCAAGGTAGACTTCATAATAGGTGCCTAAATTCATTAAAAGTGTCTAAACAAATAAGGCATTACCATTGACACAGTTCTGTATTCTCAGAGTACTTAAGATAAGTGAAGCCTGTTTAAGAGTAGTTCAATTAAAACAGTTGTGGCATTCGGAATAGGTAGAAGACCCAGGCTAGGGATACCATCATCCACAAGTTAGAAAGGTTTGAGAAGCAGATGGACAGCAAGTTCCAACGTGTAGATATGCACTTCTGTCAGCTTTATAGAATGTGTGGCAGGTCAGCTACCTGTGATTCTTCAACCCTCACTTCGGATCACCAGCTTCACCTTTTGTGAAGAGACTTTAACAGACCCCACCCTGTAGATGAGAGCAGGATACACACAAACTCCAAAAAGAAAAAGCTTATTTGCTTCACCTCGATGATAGGTAATCCCACTTCAGAAAACTAAGCAAGGTACTCCTGTATAAGCTACCACTTACGCTACAGTAATAAGCCCCAAAAGTAGGATGGCAACGGAAATGCAAGACTACAGTAAAGACAGCAGCACATAAAACAGAGAAAATCCAAGAACAATTCCATCACTGACTGAAGTAGCAAGTCAGTTTACGAAAGAAGGAATCCCTTACTTGAGCTGCACAAATGCTGTACTGCGTAAACATGGCCTCATACAGAGCCATCAGTCCACTCTGGCCAGCCGCTGCACAGGCTCGCGCCTCCAAGACTGGAATAGCCTACAAAGATAAAGAATAGCTGTCAGGCAGTGACTTGAGCAGGTACCACCCAACATTCAAGGAAAAGCGGGAGTGCCACCAGTCACTCACCATATCTTTTAGCTGACTCTGGCCTGAATGAAGCGCTTGCCTCACACTCTGAGAAAGCAAGATCTCATGACGCAACCGCTGCTTTCCAAAAGCTACAGCACCACTGGTGACAATCATCATCTCTCGGCCCTGATTTTGCAGCATTGATACCTGTAAGTACAGAACATAAGAAATAAGGCCTAGAGTAGGATCGTTGCTAGCATGACAGTTCTGACTACTAAAGATAACCTTATGCTCATCAGTTCTTGCTGACACAAGTGTTTCATTTTATCCATGGATGCGCAAAGCAAGGCAACCACCCTCTAAGATACTCCTGCACACCCTCCTAGCTACTTAGGAGCTATGCAAAGGACTGCATGCAATCTATAGCTTCTGCTAAACTTTCACAATACCAGTTTTTATGACACAGTCATGCCTGAATTTTCACAATATGTATTACATGCTAACACTTCTATATCCCCCACACCTCCATTGCTACAGATAAGGAAAGATAAGATATGAAAACGCTGTAAAGTAGCAGCTGTACCTTCCAGCAACCTTCTTACTCACCATCCACTCCCAAAGCTGCCATTGTACAGTAATTTTGTATTCTAGAAGTGAAGAAGCTAACCCTGATAGTTCAGCTTTTAATTACTTCTTCCTTACATGCATCTGGCCAGATTCCTTTCAAAGGTCTCAAGCTAAATGTCTTACGTTAAATTAATTTATTATGTTAACTTTACTTCCCAGAGACAACACGTCCAACCCCACCAAAGTCATTAACTTCATTTTGGAGAACCAATCCATGACTTGATCCCATTAATTTTTCTACTGGTAATAAGGTTTCAGGCTTCCTCCTAGAGGAAATCAGCAAATGCTCAGGTAATCAAGAAGGGTCTACTCTTTCTGCAGACTTCACAGACTTCAGTGCCACCTTCCCACTAGATCAAACTAATGTCCCAGTCATGTCTTTCTTACTGCACAAAAATCTCACTGTACAAATCTCTCGGTACTGGGTCTGGCCGAGATGGAGTTAATTTTCTTCATAGGGGCCCATATGGTGTTGTGTTTTGGATTTTAGGATTAAAACAGTGTTGATAACATTCCGATGTTTTGCCTATTGCGAAACAGTGCTTACATAGCATCAAAGCCTTCTCTTTTTCCCATGCTGAGCAGTACTTGCACAGAATCATGGCTTTATTTTTCCCACTATGTCCCATCACAGCAGGTAGGCTAGGGGCTGGGCAAGAAGTTAGAAGAGCACACATTTGGGACAGCTAACATGAACTGGCCAAAGGGACATTCCATACTATCTAGCATAACGCTTAGTAATGAAACTAGGGTAGCAGAATAGGAAAGGCTAGGGGGTTATCTTTCAAGGTGGCCGCCACTTGGGGACTAGTGGAGCATTGATCTGCTTGTGTGAGGTAGTGATTGTCTTAGCATCACTTGTTTCTCTCCCCCCTTACTACAGTTATTAAGCTGTTTTTGTTTCAACCCATGAGCTTTCTTACTTTTGCTCTTCTTATTTTCTTCCCAATCCGACTAGTGGCAGGATGGAGGTGTGGAGAGCAAACAAGCATCTCCGTGGGTGCTTAGCTGCTGGTCAGGGTCAACCCACCACACTTTCAAACACCAATTTACTGAGTGACATGGTTTATGCTATCACAGCACAGGGGGATGAAAAAGCAAAAGGCCAACACATTACTTGAAAGGGCCATCATTGTTTTGAGTTTTTCCTACAGTCTTCTGTGCCATCCAACAATCACACAGAATCATAGAATCATTAAGGTTGGAAAAGGCCTCCAAGATCAGCCAGTCCAACCGTCAACCCAGTCACCAAGTATGCGAAGTTAAAACAAACATTCCACTTCAGCCACAGAATTACCTGCTCTACAATTGATGCCAGCCTCCCAAGAGCCAAGCCACACTCATCCCCTCGAGTCACAACAGCACTACCCAATTTCACTACAATCCGCTTTGCATGCTTCAGCTCACTGCGGTGTGCAAACGATTTTCCATGTGCACGGCTGAGTGGCATGGTGATAAACGGGATGTTGCTCCAACAACGGGTGGATTCATTCCTTAATCTTCGGTTATGGCAAGGGAGATCTGTGGTTAAAGAAAGAAAGAAAAAAAAAAAAAAAGCAGTTTTAAGTGTTTCATTCAGACTTAGCCCTAGAAGTCATGTAACATTTCCTCCCTTTCCAAGGTTAAAGCTCACAATACACACTTCTCAGTGACTGGGAACGAGAAGTTAGCTTTGAAGTCACCCAGAGAAAGTGAGCAGCACTAACTATCCCTACTGTATATAATGCAATACCTCATGTGTCACAAAGCTTTGACTCTGACAATCTAGAAGACCAAACTGAAGGACACTGTAAAAGAGCCCATACAGCTCACAATGGAAGTACTAGTTTAAAAACAACCTCCTTTGCCTTGCCTCATTAGATACAGCTAGAGAGCTTCCCTATGTGTAGCAGCGCAGAAAGCTTCACTGTTAGGGAAGTAAAGAAACACAACTTTTAAAACATCTCTAAGTTACGTGGTTTTGAATGTTACTCAACTAGGGGCAGCAGAAGGGGGATCATGGACATACAAACTGGAAGTCACCTTCCTACAGGATAAACAGGTGTTGGAGGGAGAAGAGACAGTCACAGTCACATTACTCAAGTAAGATACAAGATACATAAGGCTGACACTTCGCCCAAGTCAGTGAGCTAGGGAACATTTCTCAGCAAAATCTTTCTTTTCAAAATGCCTGCAAAGGACAGTAGACACCACTACCAGCACAGCAGGTTTAAGAGAATGGTGATTATTAAGGTACAATCACAAGGAACAGTCTGGACCCTTTGTAAGTGACAAAGAGGTGGACCCAAACACATAAAGACTAAAAGTTAAGCTGTAGGAACAAAGGCAGATAGAAAGCAGTTCCAGCACACTTCATATGAAGTTTTGCAGGGTCACGGTGAATTGTGTCTGAAGGAGGAGTTGTGCAGGTAAGAATACCTGCAGTCCAAGAGTGTCAATTGGATAATTAATACAATATGGATAAGCCATACTATTTGAAATAAATTTGATGCCACACTTCCATATCTTCCATCTAGTTCTTCTTGTATTACTATTCAGAAACTGCATTAAACCAGGTCAACTGTGAGACAGTCTCAAAAATGCCAGTACAGCAAAAAAGAGGGAGAACACTTCTGATGTAATTACAGAAAAAATGGCTACCAACACCACACTCTGGGACCAAAAGTGCAACTTAGCCAAAAGATGGCACACATTCATGCAAAAATTATGGAGAACATCATACTGGATGCTACTGAAAGGCAGAGAACAATGCAATCATCAGGCACAGTCAGCATGGGTTCACAAAGGCAAAGTTCCGTTTAGCTACTGGATATCCTCCTGCGACAAGGTCACCTGCCCAGTGGATGAAGGGAAGATGGTGGATGTAGTTTTTCTGGATTTCAGTGAGGCTTTTGATACTGTTCCTCACAGCATCCTTCTGGCAAGTTGTGCAGCTGTGGGATGAGTGGGCTCACAGTGCGCTGGGTGAAAAAGTGGCTGGACGGCATGGCTCAAAGGGTTGTAGTGAATGGGACTCCATCTGTCCAGTGACTGGTCCCCAGTGGTGTTCCTCAGGGCTCAGTCCCAAGCCCAGTGCTGTTCAGTATTTTTAGCAATGATCTGGATGCAGCAGTCGACTGCACCATTAGCAACGTTGCTGACAATATCAAACTGGGAGGTGGTGTTGGCTCTCGAGGGACAAGAGGCCTTGCAGAGGGATCTAGACAGATTGGAGCTTTGGGCAGTCATTAATGGCAGGAAGTTTAACAAGTGCCAGATTCTGCACCAGGGGCAGAGTAACGCTGGACACAAGCGTAGTTTGAGAGCGGAGTGGCTGGAGAGCAGCCCTGCAGAAAGGGATCTGGGGTTGCTGGTCGGCAGCAGGCTCAACAGGAGCCAGCAGTGTGCCCAGGCAGCCCAGAGGGCAAACTGCATCCCGGGGTGCATCAAACACAGAGTGACCAGCCGGTCAAAAGAGGTGATTATCCAGATACATTTATCATTGGTGCAGCCTCACCTTCAGTACTGTGTGCAGTTCTAGGCCCCACCATTTAAGCAGGATGTTCAGGTACCTGAAAGCGTCCAGAGGAGGGCAGCAAAGCTGGTGACAGGGCTGGAAGACGTCCTCTGAAGAGTGGCTGAGAAATCTGGGTTTGTCTAGTTGGGAGAGGAGGAAGCTGAGGGGCTACCTCATTGCTCTCTGCAGCTTCCTGAGAAGGGGACATGGTGAGGGAGGTGCTGAGCTCTTCTCCCTGGGATTCAGGGACAGGATGGGCGAGAATCGTTCAAAGCTACGCCAGGGGACGTTCAGACTGGACATTAGAAAACTTTTTGTACCAAAAGGGTGTCCACACGCTGGAACAGGCTTCCTTGAGAGGTGGTAGATGCCCCATGCCTGTCAGTGTTTAAGAGGCATTTGGACAATGCTCTTAATATGCTTTAGCTTTTGCTCAGCCCTGACGTGGTCAGGCAGTTGGAATAGATGATTGTTGTAGGTCCGTTCCAACTGAATTATTCTATTCTAGTCAATTCTAACCAATATCTCACCTGAAGGTGTAGAGGTTTCTTTACAAATCAGTGAACTGAATCCTATGCCGTGGCCAGAGTTATCTGAGCCACGGTTAGAGTTATCTGATTTAATCTGTTCAGTCTCTCTAATTTTGATACTCTATAACACAAAATAGATTAATTTATAACCTAAAGTGACTATTCCGGGTGTTACTTCTGCTGGAGAAAGACAATAATGAACACAGTGCTACAGAAAAGAGAAGCTTGTCATTTAACTGTTTTAAATAAATAAATCTTTTGTTCATTATACATGCAGAAGCAGCTTAAATGATTAATCATAACTGAGGGCTGCACTAACATGTCACACATATAAAAGTAGAAAGTGGAATTTGGAGACGAGTTTCATTTGCCCCTCATTTTCATGAGAGAATATTTGCGAATGTAAACAAGGCCTATAATACATATGAAACACGAGGTTTTGTATCCTGAACACTAGGAAGAACTTCTTCCCTCTGAGGGTGACAGAGCCCTGGATCAGGCTGCCCAGAGGGGTTGTGGAGTCTCCTTCTCCGGAGATATTCAAACCCCATCTGGACATGGTCCTGTGCAGCCTGCTCTGGGTAACCCTGCTTTGGCTGGGGGTTGGACTGGATGATCCCCAGAGATCCCTTCCAACTCCCGCCATGCTGTGATTCTGTGAAAGAACAGGTGAAGGAGTCCAATTTAACTATTCTTTCCAGCATTATACATTACTATACAGTATTTGCCTATCCCACACAGTACATCTAGAAAGGAGTAAAAACAATTTCTTTCTAATTCTCTTGGCTAGAGCTTCAGGGTTTAGAGGGTTCCAAGGCAGCAGCTGTTGAGGCATAACCAGCATCTGAAAAGAAACCACTTGTTTTTTCAGAAAAACAAGGAGAAAGACAATGATTCTAGAACAAGCACAGAATTTCATCCATCTCCACTGAAGTCTTAATTGCTAACCTTGCTCTGTGACTGCATAAACGTATCTTTTTCAGTTATTTTAGAGTGGACTGACATGTGAAATCAGCTCCCATGTTACTTATGCAAAACATTTCTAGTGATGCAAGCCCGTTAACTTGCTTCAAACACAACTGGGGAGAAACTGACATAGCCATCCAGTCAACTTTTTGGACAAACAGGTTTCTAGGCACTCCAGTCTTTATATCCAGTGCCTTGTCAACCGTTTCACTTCCTTAATAAAGAAGCAGAAACATATGAAAAAGACTTCAGTATTTAACACTGCAGATCCTTTTACATAACCTGCATGAGGCTAGCTTCTCAGGAGTAAAGAAGCAGAATTTCAAAATACACGAGTTGAATAGGATCACAACAGAAACAGTACAGAACAAAAGAAAACTGTGATAAATGCTCAATCCAGCTTTAGAATGCAGCTGATGAAGTAACCAGAGTTGCTGCAATACTGGGTACTGACTACTGTCAATACTGAGGAACAATTTTCAGTGTTAACTATGAGTAGTTTACTAACTTTGGAAAACGCGGAATATTTAGAAATACTACAAATGCAGAAGTCAGAGCTACGGCTCAGAAAAAACAAGTTTAGCATTTTCAAGATTTCAACATTTATTAATTCATATAAATATCAACAAAAGATAACTGTTAACACACAGATCAATAGGAAATTATTCTTGCATGCAATGGCAAACAGTTCATCTTTTAATCTAACAGACTTTGTCTATCCTTGCCTTCTCTGTTTCAGATGACTAACCAAATAGACAGTGAATGGTTCTCTCAAGTTAGGTTTTCAGGAAAAAACTATTTACAGGGCACCTACATATTTACACTCAGGTTTCCTGCAAGCATCTTTCCACTTTTATCTAATCTGAATAAATTTGAGATTCACAGCTTGCTTTACTCAAGACATCTGTGCACTGAAAATGGGGGAGCAAGCATAATCAGATCTTGTTTTCCAGGAATGTATGAGGTTGAAATAAAGAACATTTACAGTAGCAGTACTTTCACAACTGATTCTTTTTGTTTGAAATGCATGCCAGACTGAAAAATACACCCTCTCAGACATCCAGCTGAATAGTATTGAGTTAAGGGAGAAGGTAACATTAAGAAAGTAGAGCTTCAACTGCAGCTCACTCCAGAAGTTGTAAGATTTGAATGATGTTAATGAGGTGATTTTCCTTTCAACATAGGAAAGAGCATAGGCATGCCCAGAGACATACTGACCAACATTATTAGAAACGTGTGCTTTCTCTCATACATACATAAACGGGAAATGGCTGCGATGGCACGTGGCAATAACACAAAGGACCATCCAGGGGAACGGACAAGAGGGCTCAGAGCAGCTCGACACAACATTTTGGGATGCCTTCTGCAAATCAAGGATATCTGTAAGTTAAAAGGAAGGGAGGAGGGGGGAAAACTGGTTAATATCAGTGAATTTCCATTTATATTTCTCTCCTCACCCACCCCCCACCCCAACTCCTCTTTGTCCTGTACAGTCTTAACACAATTTCCTCGTGCAATAGACAGACAGCCTGCTCTCTCCATTTTGCAGAATTCTCAGACTGTGAACAAGAAGAACTAAAGGCCCCTGTTCCCTATTTGCTGGCAGAAGATCATTATTAAATATCATGAACAAAACATGTTTCCCCAAGAAGGGAAAAAGTCTATCAGTGAGTGCACCTACAATGGAGAAAAGTGATAACTTTGTCCATAAAGAAGCCTGGAAGAAAAAAAAAAATATGTAGAGAGTTTGTACCATCCAGACTTCCCCATACACCCCACAACAGAGCCTCTACTATACCTCTCACAAATCTCAGCCCTATTCCAATATAAAAGATATGCTGATTCACTTTTCCCTGAGCACCACCAAATGACAAGATGTTAACCACAATTACAAGAACACCAATTTCCAAGGTATTTGGCATTAGTTTCCCTTGACTAAACTTCTAAACACTCAGGATTCTTTTAGCTCAAAATCCACTAGAGCTAGTCCCCAGCAAACAAGGAATACACAATTAGCAATTTCCTATGACACATCTAGTTGAAGTAATGGCACCTAGTATCACAAAGGAAACTAATAACAATTAAGTTCTCCCAGACAGTGCTTAAGCCATGAAACTTCTCCTTCCTTTTTTTACAAAATTTACTTCATTTACTTGCTTTCAAACTATCCTTCTGCACCACTGGAATAGGGCGAACAACTTTGCACAAGCTGTGATAGGGAAAAGGTACTGAAGAGAGGACAAGGAGAGCTCACAGTAACTGCACTGGAAGACTGCTATTACAAATACCATGACAATTATAGTACCTGGCAGTTCTGGCATACATGTACATGAACACTTGAAGTTGCTTCATTACCCTGCGTCAGTGCATTGTTATTATACCTCATTATGACCCTTAACAAAATAATGCACCTCTACGTCAGAGAAAGCAGCCACCAGCAGATACTGGTTCTCCTATTTTGTCTAGTAAAGATTACATGGCACGGCATTTTAAAAATACTAATCTGCAATGTCCCTCCAGTTCTGCATTTCATCTGAAATGGCAGTCTTGACCACTGCCAGGAAGAGGTAGACAAAGGACTTGGGGCAAATGATACAACTATGCAAGCAGCCCAAGTTTTCTTCTCATAACGGGGCAAGCTTAACGGAGTTGGTGAACAGTATGAACCAGACATTCCCTCTTTGAACACTTACCAGGCACCTCATGCACCTGCTTGGGGGGGGGGGGGGGGGGGGGGGGGCACAACAATCCCCACTGTTCATTATGTCTGGCTGTTTGACCCTTCCACCTCGAAGTCCACCCTGGCATCTACTGTCAGCCATCACCTTCCCAGCAGGGTATTCACTGTATCTCACTGGGATGCTCAAAGTTCAGCAATTCCTGACAACTTGAACTAGCAAACAGCAGGTCCTCTATCCACAACGCCTTCCGCCACAACTATTCCGAGTGGAACTGCCTGTCCCTCTTCAGCTCCCTGCAGAGTCTCCCTCCGGGAACAAAACCAGGCACTCTATCCAAAGTTTCACCCCCAGACATTTTCTGTTGCAATGTCTCCTGTCAGGCCTTGAACTCCCACTACAGTAATAATCTTCACCTGGTGTTGCACTGTCACTAGAAACAGACCCATACTAGCTAGACTGAGCTGTGTTGTCTCCTTGGTCGCTCCTACTGATCTGCCAGAGAACCACTTCACATTCTCACTACAGGGCTGCTTGCAACTAAGAGCAACCTTATCCTTCTGGGACACTGCCTCCTGTTTCCCTTTGCCGGAGACAACTTTGCTAAGAGCAAGCAGACAATGAGGAGTGAGAAGACAGTGCGGATCTTCTGAAGCAAGATCAGAAAGAAATAGCATGCTTTTAAAATAGCTTGTGAGAAAAGGCAAAGAGACTAACTTAACAAGAAGACAGAAACAGAAACTTTAAAGCATTGGACATCATGAAAATAGAGACATACGTGAAATGGAAATGACGCCGCCAGAAAGCACAGAGCAAGCACAGAGCACACTGTGAACTACAAGCTTTCTTTCAGGCTAGTCTGAGGCTACAGAACAACTCCTTTCTCTCCTCTCACTCCATCAAGGTTTTGAAGTTAATTTCAATCCTTGTTTTCAATGCTTCTTGTCTTCAGTAACAAACCAAAAAAGTACATAATTTTAAAAAAAATAAATAAAAAAATTAAAAACTTCTCCCTTTCTTGGAGAGGAGGGAGCCATAAACGCAAAATGCACTGTTCGGGTATTTCTCCAAGACCCTAACATCAGCTTATATTTTTTTTTTTTCTTCTTTACCAGGAAAACCTACTCCTTCCAAACTAGTTTCCAAACTTGACTTTTAAAAATACCTTCTCCCATCACGTCTTTCAATAATAAAAGTTATTCTTATATTATTGCTCTTAGAAAGCAATACTATTGGCTTTCAAAAAAGTTTTCAAAAATTTATCTTCATAACAGCTGTTAAGTAGCACAGTACATTTAGATTCTGTTCCAGATAAATGTGAAGAGACTTAGTCACTTTCCCAAGCAATCAGAGGTCTGAAGTCCTAAAACTGGTGCCTTTAACAAAAAGAATCTATAACACTGATTTTTCAGTCTGTTGGTTTCAGGCCCATCGGTTGTCCAGAACTATCTGCAGTGAGTTGATAAAATAAAACTAAATAAACTTTTTTTCACAGTTTATATATGAAGGCAAATATCTCAACCAAGTGTTACAACATTCCATAAGTGAAAAAAATCTGGAAACCAAACTCCTACAGAAAGAGCTATACTGTACTACTCTTAAGCAATTAAGCAGAGATAAATCAAGTTCCAAGGAAATGCACAAAATTTTAGCACAAATAAGTCCTCTGTGGCATTCAGGAGGGGGTGTCATTTAAACAGCTTCGTTACCTTACCAATAAAGCTTTTGTAAGGGGGGGGGGGGGGGGGGGGGAGGAAATAAATAAATCTGCTGTTCTTAGTGCAAACTCAAAACCAAGAAACCTTCCCAGAGGGACACCAGTTCCGAAGAACTGACTACAATAAAGAAAACCTTCAACTAAACTGTCTTCAGAACAGTTTGCAAATAGCTTTGCCCACGTTCCGTAGACGTTACAGAGAACAGGCCATTCAAAGCAACATATACGAGGCAATTCTCTTCTACGGAGAACCCATTCCAGCAGGACAGCGTGGTCACGGCAGCCTGCATCTACTGGTATCGCCTTATGCAGCGGAATAAAGCCCTGCCACCGGCCTGTCAGAACTGTTCTAACGCTTCCAATCTGAGTATTTCAAAAGGCAGAAGTCCAGCACTGACCTACTTCGTTACACCTTGCCGACACGCAAGCAGCACCAGCAGGGCTGTACAGGACCGGCACTGGGGACAGGCCCAGAAGCTCCAGCGGCCAGCCCTGCAGAGGCCAACCTGCGCAGCCGGGGCACCCACGCCGGAGGCCAGCCGCAGAGCCCACCCCCGCGCGGGCAGGAAGCTCAGCTCGACACAACACAACGGCAGACACTTTACTCGTCGCACGCTCATCAGCGACACCCGCCGCCGCCACTCCTCGCCTGAGCGCCCAGACCCACCAGAACGTCCGTGCCTGACACGCTCCTGCCGAAGCCGCGACACCGACTCCGACGAGCAGCGGCGACACCAGGGGACGGGCGAGCCGGCGCGGCGGCCGGGCGCGAGGCAGACCCAGCTGACCCGCCCCAGCCAATCCCCGGCCTCCCGGCGGCGGCGGCCACCTCAGCGCGGCGAGCGCGCGCGGGAAGCCGACCGCCGGCTGACGTAACCGCCGCCGCGGCCACCTCTCCGCTCCCGGCAGCCCGCACGCCGGGCCGCCCCAGCGGATGATGTAACCACACTCCACGTTGCAGCACAAAATCCAGGCCGGTACAAGTCAGAGCTTTAACAACTGTTTTCTGTCTGGTCCCAGACTAGTCCAGACAGGCCCACCCACAGCACGGGCTGCCCAGCCACCTCCCGCGCCCAGCTTCGCTTATCCTCGGTTCTCCCCGTTCCCAGATGCTCGCAGCCTGATGCGGACAGCGGGCCACAGGGACCTGCAGCCAAACTTCCTAGAGGTCCTTTACCTCCTTTGCGTTCTGCACTATAGCGCAAACCCCTCCACAGGGGCAAGAATGATGGCTTTGCTCTTCACCCATCTCCCATAACCTATTTGCATTCATTTCTAAATTAAGGGAATCAGAGAATCATTTAGGCTCAAAAAGACCTTCAAGATCATTGCGTCCAACCATTACCCTAACACTGCCAAGTCCACCACTAAACCATGTCCTTAAGTGCCATATATACACACGTGTCTTTTAAATAGCTCCAGGGATGGTGACTCCACCACTGCCCTGGGCAGCCTGTGACAATGCTCAATAACCCTTTCAGTGAAGAAGTTTTTCCCAATATCTAATCTTAACCTCCCCTGACGCACCTTAAGGCCATTTCCTCTCATCCTGTTGCCTGTTACCTGGGAGAAGAGACCAACACCTGCCTCACTACAACCTATTTTCAGGTAGCTGTAGAGCACGATAAGGTCTCCCCTCAGCCTCCTCTTCTCCAGACTGAACACCCCCAGCTCCCTCAGCCGCTCCTCATCAGACTTGTTATCCAGACCCCTCACCAGCCTCATTGCCCTTCTCTGGACACGCTCCAGCAACTCAGTGTCCTTCTTGCAGTGAGGGGCTCAAAACTGTAAACAGCACTTGAGGTGCAGCCTCACCAGTGCCGAGTACAGGGGCATGGTCACCTCCCTCCTCCTGCTGGCCACACTATTCCTGATACAAACCGGGGTGCCACTGGCCTTCTTGGCCACCTGGGCACACTGCTGGCTCATGGTCAGCCAGCTGTCAACTGGTACCCGCAGGTCCTTTTCCGCCAGGCAGCTCTCCAGCCACTCTTCCCCAGGCCTGCAGCTTTGCATGGGGTTGTTGTGACTCAGGTGCAGGACCTGGCACTCGGCCTTGTTGAAACTCATATGACTGACCTTGGCCCATCAATCCAGCCTGTCCAGATCCCTCTGCAGAGCCTTCCTGCCCTCAAGCAGACAGACACTCTCACCCAACCTGGTGTAATCTGCAAGCACTCATCACTGCAATTAGTAGAAACCATAAATCTACAGTTTCTCATCTTCAAATACACTACAAAATTCATAGTAGTTCAACCCAAATACTAGTTATACTGTCTTCTGTCTATACCTATTTTACCACAGTTACATTCTCATTTTCCTGTTAGAATTCAAACAAATTCCAACAGCACTAATTCTCATATTGTTACAAGACAGCATTTTGTTTTTTCTTTGGTTTGTGGGATATTTTTGTTTGTTTGGGGAGTTGTTTATTTTGTGGTTTTGTTTTGGTGGGGTTTTTTAAATCTTTAACACATCACCTTCTGGGATCAGGACACAATCTACTCTGAAAGTCACATGACCGTGGAGAAAACCTCATGAAGAGTGAACAATATTCAAGTGGTGGGTGTAGGGTTCAAGACACTTGCAAAAACCCCAATGTCTCAAGAATTAAGAGAAGACCCAACTCACAATTATCTGACATTAAGATTTCACTATCTCCACGAGGGAAAACAAACCAACCCAGAAAAAACCCAAAAATAAATATAAGGTCATCACTTTGTTAGAAGACAATCTGGAGATTTCCACTTTGCCTGAAGTGGAATTTGTTTTAATCATCATAGCCCTGCTCTCTCCTCTTCCCCACTCCAATTATTAGCAAAGATAAACCTGATGTGTATAATTGCAGAATAAAGACAACGTCAACACTAGAATGTTGGCTGCTCACAAAAAAGACAGAACAGCGATCAAAGATATATCACAGCAGTCGATTTTTTATGTTACGCCAAGCCTTCATTTTGATTTTTAAACAGCTTACAAGAAGCAGGAATGCCCTTATTTTAGGCTCACCTGGTCAATTTTTAGCACATGCAATTTCTGTGAACTGTGCTTCCAAATAAAAAGCAACAGGTTCCCCTGAACCCCTGCAGATACCGAGGAGCTGCTTTTCTTTTTCAGATTCTGAAACAGAAGAAGAATTGGTAAAAGAAAACGAACACAAACTAAACTGGTACTTTCATTTGCCACACGAAACCAGTAGTTTTTACGGAAGGATGCTTGTTAGTGGCAAGGAATACTAGATTTCCTACCCAGTCAACCATTAATTACCTCAGTGTACAGCAAGCATAGTAGGAAGTGAGCAAGGGAAAAATACAGTTTCAGATAGTTAAGGGTAGCAAACACCTTGAGTAATCTTAAAGACAGTTCCATCTTTTTTAAAAAAAAAACAAACATGGAACCATCCAGATGGTATTAACAATCTGTGCAGGCAAACATGCTACAGTCCACCTTCAGTCCTAGACACAATTGCAACAAACACAGGCATCTCCGTTCAAAGATTTCCCCCCCTCCCCCATAATTAAAAAAAATTAAAAAAAAAAAATAATCACACAGAGTAGCTGATTTAATCAAGATTACTAAGTGAGGAATGTAAGGACACAGATTAATTTAATCAAGCACTAGCCCTCACTAAGAAATCTCACAACAGGGTTAGATAGCATCTTTCAAGCATTTCCTTCCTCCTAACATCATCACTTTACTCTTGCCTGGACCAAATCTGTCTACTTTCTTCTACCACCTGTTTTCAGCACTGAGCAGCAAACCACAAGGTTCCACCAGCTGTTAAGTATAAAAACGATAGAACTAGCATCCCAGTTCTGTTCCAGTTTCCCTACAGCCATCAAAGGAAGGTTGTACACGTACCAAAGACCATTCAGGAAAAGCAATGGAGACTGAATAAAAATTATGTAATAGCTATGATTAGTAGAGTGACAATAGTATCACTAAGCGACAAGATGCAAATCAAATACCTGGACACATGTTCAAATCCAGGAGAAACTGTAGCCAGGGAAACACAAGGATAGAATGAAAAGTCTGAAAAATGTAGACTGAAGTCAGCACTCTTGTTTAATATTTCAGGAGAAAGACTGACTTCTACATTTAGTACCCTGCGTGTCAGTCTCTCTTCCAGAACCTCTTACAGAAACTTTAGTCACACTTTTTCGCCCTACTGATTTTTTTTGTTGTTGTTTATTCATACCCTCCATACCCAAAGCCCCAATGCAGAACACCTTCAACAACTGCCTCCCGGCAATGGTTAGGCCAGGCAGCCAGAAACAACTTACCAAGAAAAACTAGGGAATATTCATCAACTATAGGATTAATTTCTAAGCCCCTGTCTTCTCATTTCTCCAAGAGCAGCACCACTCAAAACAGCATTCATCAGCATGTCAACTCAGGGAACCGTGCGTGCTCAGCTCAGCATTCCCTCCAGTTCCTTATTTTTAAGCCACTTACTTTTACCTACCTTTCCTTTTTTATTGTCTGCCCTCGCAACGTGTTTCCCTCTTCTTTTGGTGTTGGGGAGAAAGATGATGACATTCAGTTTCTATAAAGCATACGCTGACACCCAAACCCTAATAGGAAATATAAGAAATAAAACATACGAGTATAACAGCAGTCTGTCAGACACCCAGATAAAGTACACAGGCAGGACAAGAAAGCAATTAAAACTACCTGAATATTCTCCTGGTCTCCAGCTTTGTGTCACTCTAGGGCTATTCACCTTCTCCACACAACCCACAATTTTACAGACTTGTAATGCACCCACCCTCTCATTCCTCCCTCTGCTGTGATGCTCAAGGTGTCCCTAACCAACTCTAGCACCAGAAGTGCACCAGTTTTGCCACGCCTCCGGCTCAAAGCTGCAGTTCCCATCCCTCTCTGAAAAACAGCTTGATCATGGTAATGTTCTGGTCAGAGACCAACTGACCCACCTATCTGTACAATCATGTGAGTACTAGCACCAGCAAGAGAGAAGCACAGCAACTGTACTTGGACTACACTGCCACGAATAAGTCAGCACAGGATGCTCTCGCTCTCCTGACATCAAGGCTACTTCATACAGACAATCATCTCCATGGCTCTTCCTCCATCTCCCCGATTCTCCTAAACAGAGTACAGCATATTACCCAAGGGAGAGTCCAGAACTGCATAGACTACTCAAGTTTGAATAAAGCCAGCATTTATACAGTGGTATGACAGAGTCTTTTATTCTGCACTTCATTACTTACCTGATAATTTCTACCATTCTATTTCTTTTCTCACTTTCGCTGCACCTTGAACCAATTTCTCAGAGTATCATATGCAGTGACTCTCAGACCTTTTTTTTCCCTGGAAGCTGCAGAAAAACATAAAAATACCTTTGCTTTCATATTCCCACTAAAACAACATGCAGCAAGAGGAGCTGAAAAATTAATGAAGCTAAGCCTGAAAGATGCTCACTCTGCTGCTGAATACATGTCTTGTAACAGCCCTGGAAAAGAGCAGCTTAGAAGAGGAAGGCAGTACAGTAAACAAATAAATCAGTAAAACAGTGAACACAACAAAAAGTATTCACTGACACAAATACAGAAAAGGTAATGTACTTTCTGAAGTCATTAAATAGAAATACTGTAGAACAGCTTAACAGAAAACTTTATTTTAACCCTTTACGAGTTGCTTCTCAGTGTCATCAAAAGCAAATCTGAGAAGAGAAAGAACATCAACACTTCCAAGTATCCATCATTTTTCAGCGTACAGAGTCAGTACAGGTATAAACATTTAAGGAAGTATTTTAGCTATTGTTCATTTAAGAATATAGAGTTGTTCTTCTCTTGACAGTACAGAGACACTTGCCAAAGGCTTTTGGAAAACTGTCTAAGCTTTGCTCATTAAGTCTCCTTTATCTACAGTTTTATTACTTCTTTCAGAGAGCTGTTAGGTTTCTTAAAAAAAACTCTATTCTGATCCTGTTATATCTCCTGTGAAGAAACACCAGGTCAACTCTTGGCTTATCACCAAGAGCTAGGTCAAAACCTAAGTAATAACTTTTATGTGTCACGCAAGCATCAGCAGGGTTTAAATATTTTCTTTGGGCACGGAGAACTCTTGGAAGTAGACGCTAGATACGAGCAAGCAAAAAGAAATCTGAAGAGGGGCAACAGCTTTGCTCTCACAAAGCTTCAGCAGAAGGAGGCCAAGACAGCTGTTACCAACTAGTCTAGCGCTCGCAGGGGTCCAAACCGCAGTTTCGCTCCGCCAGTAACGAAACTCCACGCGGTAGCAACGCTCCGCAGCATTCCGAACACCCGACCCGAAGCCTGCAAGGCTCCGGGCGGCTGGCGCGGACCAGAGGAACGAGAAGCGCCCAGACGCGGGCAGCATGGCAGCAACTGCCCGTACGGCACCGCCACAGCCGTACGGCTCAGCTCACGCGAGTTCCTTCCCCATGGAGTCCCCGTTTCTCTGCTGCGAGCAATACAGCAACGGCTCCGGGCCCTCCAAGCGCGGGAGCGGAGCCGGTCACAGCCGCTTGCACTCGCTGCCGAGCGCCGACGGCATGCGCAGCCCAGCGCCAGCCCCGCCGCGAAGGAGACGGCCGTGCCCCGCGCCTCTGCGACCTCCCTAGGCGGCGGGACCGGGACCGGGACCCGCCAGGCCGGCCTCCCTCCCCCGCCCCCAGACACAGCTCCTGACCGCGGCCCGAGGCTGCTCACCGGCGGAAGCAGATGCCGCACGGAGCAGCAGCTCCGCCTGTCGCCCGTGCCCCCGCCGCGCCACCCTGCTTCCGGCCCCGCCCCCGGCAGCGCGGCGTGCGTCAGCCAGCGGCGCTCCAGTGGGGGGGCGGGTGGGGCGTTGCTGTTCGGGCGCGCGAGCGGCCCGCGGGAGCGTCCGGGTACAACCGGGCGCGGCGGCGGCGGCAGCGGGGCGCCAGCTTCGCCAGCGGCGGTTTTTGCCGGGTTCCGGCCCTGAGCAGAGGCGGGAGGCAGTTCGTCTCGCAGCCGAGCTGCTGCTGCGGACAGCAACGCGGCGAGGGCGAGCGCCGGACCGCCCGTCCCCACCGCCCCGGCCAGGGCGGCCGCCCGCCCGCTCTCCCCCGGCGCGGCGGCTTTTCACCCGAGGGCGCGGGAAGCCACGGTTTTTGTGTTCCACCCGTGAACTGTTTGACTTTGGTTGTTCGCTTTGCTGAAGTGAGTGTTCAGGGATCTCTTGTGCGTTGACAGCCCTTCCCCGCTACAGCCGGAGTCTGCGCTCGGAGAGCCAGCGCCGCTGCCGCGGCCTCTTCTTTCCGCCCGGCCGGACCCCGCCGCCGGGGCTCCGAGGCGAGCTGAGGCGAGACAGCCGCGCGCAGGCGCCAGGCGGCGTTACGCGGCAGCGCTCTGGGACCGCCCGCTGCGGGCGTCGGGGGGGTACGCTAGAGGGAGGTACGCTTCCTGGGAGGGCTTTCGGGTGTGAGGTCCTTCTGATGACGATGAAGCTTTCAGGTGTGAGGTCCCTCTGATGATGATGCAGGACCGTGTTTATGTATTCTTAGGATAAGTGTTTCTTGAGGTAGATGGACACAGAGTGGCACGCTGGAAGGGTAAGTTGAGGTGGACGAAGAAGGCAAGCATTGGGAGCCCAGCATGTCAAACACCTCTCCTGTCGCTACAAGCCCTGCAGCGGCAAACAGTGGCAAAAACTTGGCAAACAGATTTAACAGTGACTCACGCACTTAGTGCCTAAAGAAGATGGAAGCACACAAGGAGCTTATAGAAATTTTTAAGATGTCTTCTTTAGCTTTTTCTTTGTGCTTTATGTATATTCTTACCTTATAGAAGGGGAGAATGATCTCAGAATATTTAATTTCAGAAATTCACGTTCTTGCTATATCTGTTTGCTGGGTGTGGGGGAGGAATCTACGATGAAAGCATACTCCACAGCGGTATTCCTTCAGACAGCAAGAATGGAAACGCACTGCTATTCACTTCCAGTATGACAACAATCTGACAACCCCATAGAGAGATCTTATTTAACAGCTGGGTGGGCAGCCTAATTCCCATCACTACTAACAATGCACTTTATTAACTTTTGTAACTCTGCTCCTACTTTATAATCCAAAATTGCATCTTTCACTTGGACGGTGCAAAAATAGACATGCTGCCACAAAACAGGCCACATTGGAAAGATGGTTCCAGACAGAATGCTGGCAGCAGAGAAATTATGCAGCATCATCTCAGCCCTGACACGGAGTATAAATATCCCATTATGTATATCTGACATGAGTCTGCCCTGTGTGTGATGTTGTCATACTGTTGCCTGATATTCAGTTGCAATAGAGGCCATTTAAGTTCAGACAGCAGGGAAGAACATTACCATGTAGACACTGAAATAAACTGTCATAGGAACCTGCAGACTCTGAACTCACATCTGTGATATGGCACAGTTAAGAGTTGAACATGCCTTAAGTGAGGCTAGACCAGGTTATGGACAAGGCTCTTTCCAGATCCATTTCCTGTAATGAGGAAATGTCAGAGGAGACAAACGTGCTAGAAAATGGGACATGTTGGAGCTCAGGGATATTGCAGAGACTTATAATAGTAAGGTGATGCCTTCTAGCATTTCCATGTTTTTGCAGCTCATAGAATAAAAAGAATCTCTGTAGTCACCTAATTGAAATATGTCAATTATGCTGAAAGCAGAGATGCCAGATCCTTTTCATTCAAGCCATATTCTGACACACTTGGCAACGTGACATCTGGCAAGTTTCTCCAACTACCCCTTAATTCAATTCAGTTACTGTCACCTCTAAATTAATTTCCTGGATTCCACAAATTAGGAGCATATAAGGACATGTGACACGCTACCAACACCTTTTGCTAAAAGCTTTGCAAAGATATTACAGGCACAGCTGAGAAGCCACGTCTATCTAAAGGCTTGCTGCTGTACTGGTACCACCAGCATGTGTGTTCAGACTGGCTTTCCTGGGCTGCCCTAGCATCAGAAGCAAGGGAAGCAGCAGACACTAGCACAGAATTCTTTCCAAGCTAATAAACCATGCAAACAATCAGAAAGTTAAATATGTGAAGTTACGCCGTAATCTGCATGTTTTAAGTGGGTCATGATTTTGTTTTCTTCACGTTACCTCCTTTGACATCCAGAGTAATTACAAGTTTTTCAGTTTATTTTTGCACTCTTCTGTTGAAGTTTGTAATAAGGAAGAGCAACAAAGTTGCTACACACAGTATACATACAAAAGCAACAAATACATTTCACAGAATCACAGAATCACAGAATGGTAGGGGCTGGAAGGGACCTCTGTGGGTCATCTAGTCCAACCCTCCTGCCGAAGTAGGGTCACCTACAGCAGGCTGTAGAGGACCTTGTCCAGGCGGGTCTTGAATATCTCCAGAGAAGGAGACTCCACAACCTCCCTGGGCAGCCTGTTCCAGCACTCCGTCACCCTCACGAGGGAAGAAATTCTTGCTCACGTTCAGACGGAACTTCCTGTGCCTCAGTTTGTGCCCATTGCCCCTTGTCCTGTCACTGGGCACCACTGAAAAGAGCTTGGCCCCATCCTCCTGACACCTACCCTTCAGATATTTATAAGCATTTATTAGGTCCCCTCTCAGCCTTCTCTTCTTCAGGCTGAACAAGCCCAGCTCCCTCAGCCTCTCCTCGTAGGAGAGATGTTCCAGTCCTCTCACCATCCTTGTAGCTCTCTGCTGGACTCTCTCCAGTAGCTCCTCATCTTTCTTGAACTGGGGAGCCCAGAACTGGACAGAGTACTCCAGATGAGGCCTCGCTAGGGCAGTGTAGAGAGGAAGGAGAACCTCCCTCGACCTACTGGCCACACTCCTCTTGATGCATCCCAGAATGCCATTGGCCTTCTTGGCAATAAGGGCACACTGCTGGCTCATGGTTAACCTGTTGTCCACCAGGACACCCAGGTCCCTCTCCACAGACCTGCTCTCCAGCAGGTCCACCCCAAGCCTGTACTGGTGCCTGGGGTTGTTCCTCCCCAGGTGCAGGACCCTGCATTTGCCTTTGTTGAACCTCATCAGGTTCCTCTCTGCCCAACTTTCCAGCCTATCCAGGTCACGCTGAATGGCAGCACAGCCTTCCGGTGTGTCTACCACACCTCCCAGTTTGGTGTCATCAGCAAACTTGCTGAGGGTACATTCTAACTCTTCATCCAGGTCGTTGATGAAGAAGTTAAACAAGGCTGGGCCCAGTACTGACCCCTGAGGGACACCACTAGTTACCAGCCTCCAACTAGACTCAGCGCCGCTGACGACAACCTTCTGAGTTCTGCCATTCAGCCAGTTCTCAATCCACTTCACCGACCACTCATCCAGCCCATACTTCCTGAGCTTAAATCTTGTTAAAAATTTTGTTAAAGGTCAGCCAGATGTCTCTCATTTTCTGGCCCATTATTGACTCCACTGGAGTACTTTACATTAGATGGGGCAGATTTTTCCATCATGGGAAGAGTTTAAGATAAATAATAAATCCTTTTCTAAAAAAAAAGACACCGTTGCCCAACAACTTCATGGAATGACTGAGCAGATTTCCTTAGCCTGTGTGATGCAGTGGGGCAGACTAGATAATCAGAAGATCACCTTCAAAACCAATAAACTCACATTCTGGTCCCACAGACTGAGCCAGAGGTAAGGTCCTGCAGTAACCTTCAGTCTCATAATACATCTACAAATTCTTTCTAAAATAATTGATATTTTTTCTTTCGGAGTGTTCACAACTCTCTCTGATGTCTAGGTGATGTCACCTAGAATTCCAGTGGCTATCATTATCAGCAGTTCTTATCTGGAGCCACAAGAGAATATTTCTTATCTAGGAAAAAACATATTTAGGCATGTTTCTTCAAGGAAAAAGAATATATCAGGAAGAAAGCTGTCCTGACAAACAACTGAAATTCAGTTATATTTCAGAGGATGTGACGTTTACAATTACTTTGCTTTGTGTAACACTATTGCTGATGTAAACAGTGATTTAAACACAAAAATTTCACTTGAAAAGACATAGAAAAGTAAGAGTCAAAAACTGTCACGGAGACATGGTTGTCATGTAACAAGGACAGGTTAAAGGTGACTGGCAGGCATGTCTACTCATAAAATAATAATTCAGGCTGCCTGGGAGGGCTCCTGTATTGTAAATGTTCAGTTAGTTCCATTTAAAAAATCCGGTGCTTCTTCAACAGGAAGATGACTAAACTCAGCTCCAAAATGCTTGAACTTTGCTCCTCTCTCCATACTCCTTGGTTTAGAAAGCACTCGTGGTTTCTGGGAACGTGGAGTGTTCTTTTTAACATCCTCCTCCTTGTTCCTCATTAATGCAACATGTCTTGATCCCTCAACCTCTCAAGTGTTTCACTGCAGTGAGGCTCACAGGTGGTGCATATAGAGAGTAGGGGCATGAGAGGACACAGAACAGAAGCTAGTCATGTGGCTTAATCCAAGAGCAGAAGGCACATACATATCATAGTCACAGTCTAAGAACCTGAGGACAAAAGTCTATGACCTGGATCATATCCTGAATGTATCAATTCACTTACTGAACTTTAAGTACAGGCCTTGTCTATCTGACTTTTCAAAAGCAGAGAATACTACACATTATTAGAATCAACAAAAAATAGCCAGCCAGATCACCTCTATAGCTTCTTTCCAAATTCAGTGGCACCTTGAATGGGAAAAAGATGTCAAATGGGAGTTTCCAGTGCATTTGGGGCTGGCCTCGTGGAGGTTCTGGCCATTCCGTCATCTCAGTGAAGGTAACAACAGTTGTCAAAGGTACTGTGCTTGTGCTTAGGAACTGTAACAAGAAGGAAAGCACAAAGAGTTTAGCAAGCTTAATACAAAAGATACATCTCGCCTCAATTTGCTAATGGAGACCCATTGTAGATGACTAGCAAGCAAGATGTCTTTAGGATGGTAGGAGCTAAATGTTCCAGATACATATTTTTAGTGCAGTAGCTCTTCTTTCCCAAAATTGATACTTAGCAGGTAAATTGAGGGCATGGGTCTCAGGAAAGATCAGTAGCTACAATGCATCACATGTTACAGATCTCTAAAATGGAAGCAGTGACGAGCGCTGCTAGAGTAAGCTGCCTATTCAGGGGAAAGACATATCAGCTAGTCGGTAATAAGAACAAAAGCAAAGCTAGCCTTATTTTTTTAAAAATTGTATATTTTATGGAAGATAAGATTACCTGGCCCTTTGAACAGGTGATTGCTGCCAGAAACAGACAGGACTTCCGCAAGATTTGATCATTTCAACAAAACATCAGTAAAATAAAGCAAAGACTCAACACAATAATGAATTTATTTCTCACATTCTAGGATACTGTTTCAGAAAGGAGACAGATTGGTAAGTCAGCTGGTAAAGATGGAACACGGGAGTGAAATTCTACAGCCTCAGCTCCTTTTTGTTTCAGCAGAATGCTGTAAGACAACCAATACACTCATTCCTTGAGCTATGTGGAATTTCATGGCTAGCACTCACTGCCCCAGCTTCCCAGCTCTGCATGCTAACCTCAAGAGAGGAAAACTATCGGCAGCGTACCTTCTGTACTTGCACTGGTTTAAGCCAATCTGCGAAATAACCACCTCATTCACTTCCCTGGAAAGAATCTAGAAGATTGCCTTTGGAGCAAAGCTGTGCAGGAAGCATTTGAAAAAGCTCCAGGACAGAATTCATGACTCTTAAGAGAAAAATACTGAGACTCCTGGTGGGGAATTTTTGTGGTATCTCTCAAGGCAAATTAAAACTACTTCTGTGCTTAAATATAAAAGAAAAATGTAATGAACAATGCGTTGGGGAGGGTCCTACCACAATACATGGTTCTACATGGAGTCTGCAAAGACACGTCACGAGCAAATTCCTTACATACACTTGCAGCAGCTCCAGTCCCGAGAGCATCAGCATGGGGCACCTCAGCCCACCTGTGGGTCCATACCCCAGCCCAGGTCTGCTGCCCAAAGGCAGCCACTGAGCTTGGGCCTCTGAGTGTTCCCATTCCAGGATGGCTACAAGACAATGCTGAGGCTGTTTCTGTTCTCATCACCAAGGGAAACTTCACTCCCTCGCAAGCAGTCCGTGTCTGGCATTCCTGCTTCCAGCCAGTTTAACCCTTTCTTGCAGTTGGGCCTTCTTGCCCTCCATGCCAGATCATTCCTCGGTCACAAATTACCACTGCTGAGCAGTTACAATTAGAACTTGTCCTTCACTCTTGATGGATATAAGCTCTCCTATGAATGAGTAAACACACAGTAGGCACAATTGCCTTAGTCAACAAGATGCCTTAACATGATTCTGGCTTTGTTTCTGGACCTTCAAAATCTGCCTTAAAATCAGAGAGATTAGTGAGGAGAAAACGCCATACACAACCCCTTGTCAGCAACTGGCAGAAGGCAGCCACAAGCAACTTCCAGCGTGCTCCTGTACAGCTCTCCAACATTTAAGACTGCCTTGTATTATCAGGAAGTCCAAATACAACTGTGACCAGATATTGTGGATGGGTGTAGAAAATGGGATGTCCTTCCCCAGGGTTCTGTGTTTTCTGGCCAGTTGCTAAAGCAACTCTCCAGTGACACAGTGTGGTCTCAAGGAAAAGATTTTCTCTAAAGAATGGAGAGTTCTCAGAGAATCCGTAAGCTTAAACTGTGAAATGACATAATTTTAAAGTAAAGCAATATACAGCTCACATTGGTGATCTCACTGGTATGCTTACAAATGGCTGCAATTCTTAACTGCAGGGTATGGTACTGACTGGTACTAACAACCCTAATCTGTGGATTGCCACTGATGAAGTCAGTACTGATTTTAATGGTGTGTTTTTTTCTTGCCACCAGAAACTTGCTTTCTTATCATTTGCTTTGCAATACACCTTACAGCTCTAAACTAATTAGCATCAGTTGCTCAAGCAGATGAAATCTGAATCTCATAGTTCATGACTGGCTAATCCTTATGGAGGGAGATGCACCCTGCACTTTTACTAGGAATTCAAGTCTCCCTCCTCAGATAGAAGTTTTGTTCATGGAGCCATGTAACAGCTCAGATTTATAAAATGTCTTCGTGGGGTGGGGATGTCAGTTTACCTCAGGGTAACATGTGTTTTACAAGGTGAACATATTCCTATCATGTTCTTTTCATGTATGTTGCAAGAACGAAGAGGTACCAAGAGACACATGCAAACAAGTGATGAAAAATCTCATTTAGAATGTGTCTGGAGTTCAAAGAGTAGTAACAGATCAGACGCTTGCCATGTCATACCTCACTGCCATAAGAACACCATGGACAGGTGTCAGCTGCTACCCCTAAAGCCCTTGCAGAGAAGTATAAGCCTTGAAATATACATGCTGCCCAAAAGACTTTGATGTCGGGAATCCAGCCCTGCACCAAAATGGGGTCCAGTGACACAGGCTTGAAAAACACTCTCCATTCTCCTTTGTGTACCTGTTAGCTCCACCTTCCTGCTGACATCATAGTATCATAGAACAGTTTGGGTTGGAAGGGACCTTTAAAGGCCATCTAGTCCAAGCCCCCTGCAATGAGCAGGGACATCTTCAACCAGCTCAGGTTGCTCACAGCCCCATCAAACCTGACCCTGAATGTTTCCGTCATGTAATCTTGTCTTAGAAATCTGCTTTCTGGCTTACAGCCTTTCCCCCTAATTCTTCAGATCTGCTGCCATCAGCATTAGCCTTTTCCTCAGCTACCTGTTGGTGATTTCAGAACCCCTAAAGGAATAGAAATATCTTCTTGCACAGATTATCAGCATGCTGTGGAGTCTGTGAAATACAAGTCAACTCAAATTCCCTAACAAGGCTTTAAGAGACAACTAAATAAACATGTAGTTATTGAATGTTTGTACTACATCTTTATACTGAGCGTAATTAAAAATTTAAAGTTTGAGTCCTTAAGTGGCAGAAGGTGGTTTGGGGTTGGAAAGAAGATACCTTTTCCAGTTGTACAACTGACCGAGGACGGTACTGGTAAGACCATAAAACCACCTTCTTCTATGGAGCTGTTAAATATAAACTCTTGCCCTTGCAGCCAGACCACTACTAAAGTTCAGCAAATCTCAACTCAGTAATATCAAGACCATTTGAATCCTTGGTTCTTAAATAACCTGTGAATCCCATTTAATTACCTCTGTGTGTGAGGGAGGGGTTTTAAATTCCATACCTTCATGGGGTGACACTGATAAGAGTACCGTGCACCCAGTATTTGAGCTTGTGGGTTGGACAGGAGGCCCACCTGAGCCCACAGTATCTGTATCTCCAGGGTCACAGGAACCACACAACAGGAAGTGCAATTCACAGCCTGAAAATAAAATATACCCCAAATATCTTAGTAAAGTATTTTAAAGGTGAAAAGGGACCATTATGGTCAAGGTCTACTATTTTGGATAGCATAGGTCACAGAACCTGAGTCAGTCACTTCAGTACTAACCCCATAACTTCTGGTCTGGTCATTTTACAGCTATATCCATCTCACTGTCATCTCATTTCCAAACAGAATTTGTCTCATCTCTATAACTTGGATTTCACATTCTATTAGGCCATCTCCTGACAGATCAATAATTATTAAAATAGAATTTCCCTCCTCCAGAAATACTCAGATTGCAAACTTTTACTCTTGTTAGGTAATATATAAATATCCCTAGAAACTGGAAAATCATAAAGTATGATAATAAAAAGGGCATCAAACTAATAGGCAGTAACCAGGTAGTCCTAGTTCTAAAAGGCTGTCAAAAAACTAGGTAATTCAACACTAGATTCAGTATTAAACTCTTTTTGCCCATTCAAATAGCAGGAACAGGATTCAAGATATATTAACTCTGTCAAGGTTTTTTTGTTTAGTAAGTATCCTCATAAGATGAGCCATAATAAGAATGACTGCTTACAAGCATCAAGACCCCTGAGAGTCAGTGGATGATCACACAGAAAGTAAGCCCAGAAGAATAAGCTGGTTCTTTTTTTTCACAAGTCCACGCTTCCCCAAGTGAATACAAAAATATGAAAGGAAAAATATTCACAGATGGTCTTTTTGCATTCCTATTACCTGCACACTGCAGTTCTGAATCATAATGGTTATCCACTCTTCTATCTGGGTTGAACGAGCACTGCCAGTTACAGCAAGGTCCCATACTCTGTTCATCCCCTGAAGAGCCTGGTATAACTTCTGCTGAATGTAACTACAGTTACTTTCTTCCAGTATTGGGGACAGGCTGGAAATGAGAAAATAACAGCTTCAAGAAAGTGATTTTCAGGACAGAAAAAAAATGCAATCAACATCCTTCCTTTGTAATGAGTATTTCTTCTGTTCTTGTAATGAGTCAACAGAATCATTACAGAAGTATTTGTGTTAAACAGATGCAGTTGCAATCCTCTCTGCAATGAGAAGGGAGAAAATGGCAGGGTAATGCATGATAAGGAAAACTGACAGCTCTATAGCCATCTTATGACATCAGTGGTCATATACCTGCCCCGTCACCAACAAAAGAATGATCCAAATCATTACAACAATCCCTTTTTTAAGGTTCCATTATAATTCACTCCTCAAATACTAACTCTGCTCTTGCCCAAGACACGATACCAGGCTAGAGCCTCAAAATGTCCCAGACGACCTTCACAATGTTCAGATTGTTCTAGAGGTCCACCATCTCTCCGATATTCAAGTCCTCTCAGGAGCATAAGAAAGATCTGTAGAGACCCACTGGTGACCTCGGGGAAGGAGCTAGGCTCCACAGCAGTGCGTGAGAGACTATGGAAAAACATGCTAAGTGAGTCCACACCTTTTAAATGTGTCAGGAAGGGTGACTGCAGAATGTGTTGTTACCTGAGCTTGCAGCCTGTCCTGATATTTCTTCCAAATTGTACAGTGTGTCTGAAGAACTGTGAGCAACTTCCATCACCTTCGCTCCGTAAAATGCTCATCTGACAGACTGCATGTCAAGCAGCCAAACAAAAGCATAAAGAAACAATATAGGACACCCAAATTGTATTTAACAATCCTCTCACCTCGCATTCCTCCTTATGTATATCACAGGACTACAACTTAGTCATGACCAAAAGGCCTGCTGATGGCTGCAATGTAATAGTGAGGTATGTCCTCACAGGTAAAGGCAGAATCTAAAAAGTCCAGACAGTAGAGTACAGAAGTCAATAAACCCAGCGATAAATAAAAATTGATAGCAGAAAAAGGATACATGCTGTATGGCACCACTGTTTGCTATCAACAGTGGTGCTCCAGTGACATAGCCAGGGTTTCCACTTCTAGGCAACATATGAGAAAGAGTCCTGGTCTACAGAGAGGCAAAGGGAAGACAGAAAAGAAGAGGAAAACATTAACACCAATGAGATCCATTCATCTCAGAAGATCAAATCCACATTCTCAAAAATGTAAACACAACCCATTTTTTGAATGACTGAATAATATGCACTACTAAAACCTCCATTATTTGTTTCCAAATCCTCTTTCTTACCTGGCAAGTTCATCTGCAGTACAGGAGGTAAAAAACTACACGTTGGTACCCTGAAATGTGGATACTACCAGGACAGTTCTTGAGACAATGAATTCCTGTTGCTCAGCATTTGTCTCTAAGGACGTAAACATATCAGTCTGGGCAATTCTACAGAGGATCTGCAGAACAAACCCTGCCTTGACCCCAATTCTGAGTGGCAGATTCCACTTCTAAATTGTTTTATGGGGAGAGCCTCCGGGGATAACTTCAGCAAGGTTGCACTGAACACTTATCAACTCCTGAGGTCATCACTTATCCCACTTTGCACTGCCTCTACAGGACAAGGTGTATATGAACTTCAACACGCATTAGTATTTCCCAGATTTCCACCCCCTCAAAAGTAACTCTTTTTCCTGCTGCATAGTCAAAGTTGAATAAGTACCTGGAATAAATTTAGTAACTTTGTTCACAAGCACTGAACACGTCAGATACACCAGCTCCAACCCTTTCCTTTACAAGACCATGCTGGTGACACTGATCTCATCTTCTCCCCTTCTCCCCCCACCAAAAACAACCCAAACTAAATCAAAACAACAGCAAAAAGCAGTCAGATAAAAATAATCAGCCCCTTCAAACCTGTGCAGTGCAAGACTGCATGCTGTGCTTGCACAGAGCCTGAATTTTTCCACTAACATGGTTTACTTGAGACCAGAGCAGTGTCGTGTTCCTTCCTTTGAACACCATCTGTGTCCCAGGGTTCTGGTACTACCATACCACAGTGACACTGCTCTAATCTTTTCACATCTCATCTGTACAAAACTGGGTCACACACTACAGACTACAAACTTGGTAAGAGCCCAGAGAGGACAGAGGCACTGACCCAGAAGTGCAACGTGAAGTGCTGCTGCAGAGAGGATCCTGAGTCCCCAGAGATGTTGCTCACTTTGAACTGGACAGAAACGCTCTGGATCCCATGTGTGCCACTGAATTCTATCTCATAGATCACCTGAAAGTCCAATTCAGAGAAGTATCAGAGGCAGAGTCAGGTAACAGGGCAATGACTTTAAGCTAGTGTCAAGTTGCTCAAAGGAAAGAAGATTCAGATACCTCAGAAACAACGTTGTTACATATGTTGTCTTTCATGTGGGGAGCTCCAGGTGGTGCAACTGCAGTGACCTTTACCTGGAGACAATAAGCACATTAACAGTTACTGATTGTTTGAAAGGAGTGTGCCTTTCTTACTCATCACTGCTTTTCCATCTAAGTCAGATTTACCATCCTGCTGTAGCTGTGATCTGTGGACACATCACTCTGCTCCAGCTGTCCAATTTTTTCTAAGAAAACAAGCTAGCTCCCTGACTCTAACCCTATCTATGCCCATTCATTTAAAAGCACATACTTCCTTATATCCCTTTTTCTTTTTTTCTATAAAGTCACACTTCTGTCCAAAAAATCTTGTCTCAGACACAGAACATTCCCATTCTCCCAGCTTCCCAACCCACGGGCATTACTATGAAGATTCCTGGTATGTTTTATTTCAGAAGCATAAATTCTTTTCATTGGCAATAGAGACTGACCTTCATGGACTCCACAATGGTGTCATTAATTGGGACCTGGGGAAAACAAACAAATCAACATACAACACCAAAAAGTCACCTGATTTTATGGATTTGCAAGTGCCTAAAGTCATGAAACCATCACTAAATAGAGCCTACATATTATATTGACAAAAATTACTTTGTTTATTCTAGATGTGTAAAACTTATCACCAATTTGTGTTCTAGAAATAACAGACATAATCCACAGAAAGCGCTTTTAGAACATCAGAAGACAAATTTTATTCTTGTTCCTGCTAATGACCTGCAGAATGCAGATACATCTTTGATCCATTCCTGGAGCTCCCCCTTCTGGAATCAAGTAATTACTTCAGCTTCCATTTAAGGAAAAATTAAATTTTTACCACAGTGACAAAGAAAGCCCTGAAAAGTTAAATTTGATCGGTAGAAGACTACCTACTACAATTATGTAGATTTAGATTTCCAATATAAGGGTAAACTGAGTCATTAGCCTTCATAGGGTGTTAATATTTACACTGCCATTTTTTCTTGGAACACCCAAGAAACTCTAGAATACAAGAGGCGGTATTTTCATGTTAACATTCAGCAAGGCCAGCATGATTAAACTAGAACAATAAATCGGTTATTTCAAAATTATTGTCAGGATAAATAATGGAGAAATTGATATGAAATTCAATCTATGAATGTAAATAAAGCTAATATTGATAACTGGCCTTCGGTTTAGAGATAACATATTCTGTAAAACAAATCCTCATTCATTACTAAGAACATGCATTTTTTGGTTAACCAAGTTGATGGAACGGATAGAAATACTTTGATAAACAGTCTGTTTAAAATGTGAGAGAGTTCTAGTTAAAACACAAAAACTATGAAGAATCAATGAAGTATCTGTTAAATGCATTAAGAATTTGCTGCTAACTGAAATTTATTGGAAAGTAGTTTGAATTTAGAGATTATGACCGATCATGGCATTTTTAACATGATTTCCAGCAAGAAGGCCTTAACAATCAGCAGATCAGGGATGACATACCAGATGACCTTTAGTTTTCCAGTTAGCTGAAGCTGCAATGGAAGGCAATGGAAAGTCAAGCAAATAAGACGTTGATCAAAAAGAAGAAATATGACATGCACCTTTAGCACAGTGAAGTCACGGTAGTAGGAGGCAGCATCTAGTGCAGGGTCGGTAACGCAGCTCTTGCTCAAGTTGGCAAAAATCCGAGTACAGCTTGTGCTTTTACTGTCCAGGAAGCCTGAGTTAAGACAGGATAACAGATAAAACAGAAGGAAACCACCCTAAGAAATTCTTCCCCCCTTTACTAACCAGCAGGATTTCCATCAACACAAAGTCCACCGGCTCCCATTTTTACTGGCTGTCTAAGTGTGCTCAGTACAGATGATGAATCAAAGTAGATTACAATTGGATCACCAGCCTGAAAAGACAATTTGGAGAAATCACAGACAAAATGATTGTGGAAAACTAAGGCCAAGCATATGGTGATGACATCACCAGGGCTCAGAGGCAAATTTATACTTCTCCTTAGTATACACCCAATTTTGTCTAAAGGGTTGTCCAAACTTTTAAATACAAGAAAACTAATCAGAAACTTTTTACACAATAAGGAATGAAAAGAACTGAGAGATAAACGGATTACAGGTAGAAAATTAAGAATCTTTCAATCTGTTCTCATTAGATCTCATTACAGACAGCTTTAGTAAAAATGTAGCTACCAACTGATTGCTATTTTCTTTCAACTCACCCGGTAAAAGGCAGAGAACGATGGCTGTACTTGTGACGGTGCTAAGAAAGAGTGTCTCCCATACTTCTCTAAGAACTTCAAAAAATCAGATTCTTTGATATCCTGTGGCTGTTGGAAATAGTTCAGCTTTGCTAAAGGTTGAAAAAAAAAAAAAAGTCTGCCAATTTCAAATTACTAGATAGATCTGAGAAAAAGTAAATATTGTGCCTATATTTTAAAAACTAACAACTTCCATAGTTATAAACTATATAGTGCCTTATATTAATTAATCCATAGTAACTCTGCTAACAGGCTAATACAAGCTATGAACAAGATGATATGAGTACTAATTTGTACTGTTGCACAGGAAATAGGTGTTAATACACAAATGTGACTTTCCAAAATGCATGAAAACTGCTTAAGACAACTATCATTATATGTGCTCTAATTTCTGTATGATGCCTAGATTAGACACACATGACATTTTAATGACAAAACACTACCAATATATGAGTTCACTAAAAGCAACATTGAATGGATTCAAAATAATTAAGGCTAGTAATTCAAATTTAGTATGAACAGGGAACAGACATCCTAAAAAACCCAGACTTTCTATTGGTATCCCAGAGCGATGCCCTCCTGACCCAGCGGTATTCATTATGGTTACAATCTTATAATGTCTTAAGTTATTACTGCTAAAACACTAAGTCATGAAATGGCAAATTATTAAGAACATACTATGTAGACTCATCCTAATGGATTTGTTCGAACAATAAACTTTTTAATACATCCAAAGAAAACGTCTTACAAGGCTCGAGGACTACAGATGATACTGACAACAAGAGTGTGTGGCAGTATCCTCAATTACAGCAGAACTAAAAAGAATTCTAGTAGGTTTGAGGGGGTAAGGAAGAAAAAAAAACCCAAAAAACTTAAGGTCTCAGTGTAACTCTGCTGTTCAAGGGCAGAGCAGATCCTCAGATGTACAGAGCAGCAAGCAGAAATAAAAGCTTTTTTATATCTGAATACACCAGTCTTATGAGGAGCGGCTGAGGGAGCTGGGGGTGTTCAGTCTGGAGAAAAGGAGGCTGAGGGGGCACCTTATCGCTCTCTACAACTACCTGAAAGGAGGTTGTAGTGAGGCAGGTGGTGGTCT
Source organism: Opisthocomus hoazin (assembly GCF_030867145.1). NCBI lineage: Eukaryota > Metazoa > Chordata > Aves > Opisthocomiformes > Opisthocomidae > Opisthocomus > Opisthocomus hoazin. The sequence goes on along the minus strand of NC_134419.1, from coordinate 80,851,983 downwards.
CTTCTCCTAAGTACCTAGTGATAGGATGAGAGGAAATGGCTTTAAGTTGCACCAGGGGAGGTTTCGATTGGGTATTAGGAAAAATTTCTTCACTGAAAGAGGGCTCAGACATTGGAACAGGCTGCCCAGGGAAGTGGTGGAGTCACCATCCCTGGAGGGGTTCAAAAAAAGTGTAGATGTGGCACTTCAAAACATGGTTTAGTAGGTATGGTGATGTTGGGTGGATGGTTGGACTCGATGATCTTAGAGGTCTTTTCCAACCTATGATTCTATGATTATTCAAGCAGTCAGCTAAATCTTCTGAGGAGATAAAGGCTGAAGGAGTATTAAGCTCTACAAGGTTCACAAAAATAGATGCACAGAGCAGCTTTTCTTATTATTCACTTGAGGGTATAATGATCAGACTGAAAAAGAAAACACTGGTAGTTGTGCTACTCACAACCATTTCCTTTCTTTGAATACATTTCTTTATGTACTCTTCTATTTTCAAAGCTGAACACTTGCCAACACAGAACAACATTACATAATGCAAAATATACCTGAAAATGGGAATAAAAGGCCTTCTGCAGCAAAACATAAGATATCTAAACTGCTTAAGTTTTCAAGAGAAAATATATATATAACTTGTTCATGGTGTAGTTTGCTCAAGAAAGCACACTAGCTACTAAAGGTTACTCAGAATTTTGTAGAAAAAGGCAAAAAAGACTTTCAGACAATTTAATTTGTCTGAAAGAAGACAAACTTTAAAAAAAAAAAACAAACAAAACAGGAGTCAGGCTCGTGGATAATGATTCTTGTAAATTTAAAATGCACTCATATTAGTTCTTCCACTGATTTAGAAGAGGAAATTGAAATATAAGTGAAAACAAGAGGGACGGCCCTTCACTGGATGTGTTGAAGGTCAGACTGGACAGGGCTTTCAGCAACCTAGTCTGCTGGAAGGTGTCCCCGCCCACGGCAGCGGGGCTGCAACTAGACGATCTATAAGGTCCCTTCCAACCCAAACATTCTGTGATTCTATGAAATAGCAGCAATATTCTCCTAACACTGGCAAAGGCCAAAGACAAAGTTGTTATCTTGAGGACCTAGTATGTGAAACAGGAATGCTTTTAAAAGTACTTTGAGTATTTTGAAAATATCCAGTATTTTGAGCTGTCCCTGAGAACGCACGTCTTCCTCTTCATGACCAATTGTCAGTTGCATCAGCAAGACTGCCTGACTCAGCCAGCTACAGGATCATTAGACAGAAGGAACCGTTAGGGATGTGGTGAGTAGTCACACTGCTCCATTTAGTATCAATAGAGTCTAAAATAAGTGTAAGACATATGTGAAACTCCACTCTTAGCACAAGACAGTGAAAAGGCAGTACTGGGAAAACTGCAAAAGTAAGAAAGGGCCACAGATCGTACAAAAGAAAGAGAAGATTGGGTGTGATGAGCTATCAAGGTTAGAGGAATGCCAGAGTTGTGAACAGCTGTCAGATGGAGAACAAAGTACAAAAAAGTTGAAAAATCAAGCAACTGAAGAATGGCAATAGTCAGAAAAAACAGGCAAGAAAGATGACTGGGTGAAGCAAAGGATGTTTTACACTTCAGGAAAGACAGCTGAAGTAGAGTACCGGAGTCAAGAAAGAGTGAGGACAGTCATGGAAAGAGTCATTAGTGACAAGCAGAGGAAGAAAAAAACCTACACCTTTTACAAGTATCATAAATATGTATTACTAATACTTGAATAGTACTCTGGTATCTGCTAGCAATGAGGTTTCAATGAGGTGAAGTCAACTTGTGCATCACAATCTCTTTCTTACTGGCCATGGTAATCCATTAGGTTCAGAGCCTGTTACCACTTGCCCTTTTCCAGGAGGCCTTCTGGAGCAGTGTCATGGTTTAGCCCCACCAGGCAACAAAGAATCATGCAGTTGCTCGCTTGGTCTTCCCCCATGGTGGGATGGGGAGCAGAATTGGAAGGAAAAGGCAAAACTCGTGGGCTGGGATAAAGACAGTTTAACAGAACAGCAAAAGAATAGAAGAATAACAACAATGATGATACAAAGAATACACAAAGGAAGGAATACACAGCACAGTCTTCTCACTGCCCAATGCCCAGCCTGCTCCTGAGCAGCAATACCCTGCCCCAGCCAGCCGCCCCACTTCAATACTAAGCATGATGTCACATGGAATTGAATATGCTGTTTGTTTGGCCAGTTTGGGTCAGCCGTGCTGGGTGTGTCCCCTCCCAGCTTCTTGTGAAAATTAACCATATCCCAGCTGAATCCAGGACAAGCAGGCTTGATTATATTTCTGGCAGTGGTAACTCATGTCACCATCCATCCTGGAAAGGCTTCTTCCACAATCAGTTGATGAGAACATACGTGTTTCTATATTTCCTTGGTGAAGGCTGAAGGGGAGAAGGCTGTTTCTACCAGAGAACTTAACCATCCTTCAGGTGATCCCAGATAAAGTCTTTCCTGGATATTCTTCCGACAATGAGCACAGAAAAGGAAAACTCCAGGTAAGCAGTGAATTCTGTTGTTCCCAGGTGTGCTACACCTAACGTATACATGCAATCAAATGCCTAGGGCTCGTTCATTGCACTTAATCATGTGATAGATATGGGGCCCAAACATTAAAAGGCCAGAAAAATCTGGTGCCATCAACCTGGACACATCCTTTGGATGGGATTACAACTTCAGAATCCTTCTTATCCCATTTTTATTATACTATGGGGGAAAAAGGACAAAATCTAGCTGGTTACAGGCTGGAATACCCAGGAGCTTGGTGGCACTTTCAGTTGTGGTTAAACCCTCATCAGAACTAACCTTTACTCCGAGACCTACTGAAAATCGGCATGGGTGAAGTTCTAGCACTACGACCTATCATACTATGTACTATGAGACTCTCACTGTTCCTTTGCTATTCCCTGTATGCAAAACATTCAGGCAACATCTGTGAAGAGCTCAAAGCAGGGCTAGATAACAGGAAGCTAACTCTGTTTTTACTAGTTGTTGGATCAGCTAACCCCCTGAGCCCCTCGCAACCTAAAAAGCTCTGTGATTTAGGTCAGAAGTAGGTGGGACTGTGGGTAAAAACTCCCAGGCAAAAGACCCAAAAGAGAAAACAGTAAGTGTTTCAATGTGAAACCCCAGTGAATTGCAATGAATGCCAGAGAGCTGGACATCACATCAGTCGAAGTACAATGTGGAAAGCAAAAAGATAAAAAAGTGTTAACGGTATACCCTACGAGGGTATATGATTACTACAGAAAAATCATTGCCAGTAGAGAAGAAAGTATGAACGTGAGCATATGAAAAAATACGATAAGAAATCACTTTCTCAAAAGCATAATAGTGGTGTATTTCAAACATCAACCCTTATTTGCTGCTCTAAGTGTAGCAAATTAAGTAAGGTATCTCAGATACAGAAGCCGTTGATAAAGACTGATTTGTGTTTAGCCAGAGACCCTACACTTAAACTAAGTGCAATGACCTTTTTTTTCATTTGTCTTCAGTGATGGGACCCTGATTTGCTATGGTCTCTCTGGAACTGTAACAGCCCAAATAATTAGTAACAATTACAACATGTAACTTTAAAAAGCAGATTCCCTAAACAGAGGCAATCTATGAATTAAATGTGTGGAAAGAAAGATTACTTACAGTCATCCAGCTGCACACAGAACAGCAGATCATGTCCACCAGGGACAGTAATGGTAGCAGTAGGATAAGGGGTGTTACTTCTGAATATGAGTGATTTTTCCACGCACACTTGACTCACAAACCTGCAAAGACAAGCACCCTCCCCCCCAGCAAACTGTTAAAGAGGCTATTCTTGCCTAATGTCATATTTTACCTTACTACATGCCAGCAACAGAACACAGTATTACTTTTCATTCACTTACATGAGTCACTGTACAATTTGCATTGATAATCAATTACAGAAAGCTTCTCTTGCTATTATAGTAACTTTGTAGATACTCTCTGTTTGTGTATTTAGAAATCACTCTGAAATTCCCTAGAAGAATAGGTGGTAAAGAAATTCAGCGTCTGTACACTCCTCTCGGTGCTCCTCACAACTGCAATCTGCAAAGACAGGGTTCACTCACGGATTTTACTCTCTAAACAGCTGAAACCATCTTCCTCGCTGACAGCGTTTCACAGTCTGCAACTGCTTTCCTGTCTCCCATTTGTATATTAAAACTCTTTTTTCCTAAGATAAGATTCCCTAGTTCCGGCCACCAGTAGCCTCATCACAGAGTAACCAAGCCCTGCTGTACCTAGGCTATTAAAACGGTGGCCACGGGATGGCTTCCCGAGCCCTCGACTCAGAACTAAGCTGTCCGCCGCGCCCGAAAGGCCTGGCAGACGCCACAGCGAAACCGCCGTTCCCGCGGCGTGCCCGAACCCTGCCTCTCGGCCTGCCGCGCCGCCGCCAGCGCCGGGAGCCTGGCCCCTGCCCACCTGCTGCCGCCGGAGAGGCGGGACGAGTCGGCGGCGCGGGGGTCGCGCAGGCCGCAGGCGCCGCGCGGCAAGCGGCGGGCGGGGAGGCCGCCGGCGGCGGGACGGTGGGGCGCAGGGTGGGCCGGCCGCCGGACGCGGTGGCGGAACGGAGGAGCGGGACCGCCGCGGCGGGGCCCGGCGGCGGAGATCCGGGCGCCGACGAGGGCCGCGCGGGCTCGGCCCGAGGCCGCTTCTTCGCTTCGGGGAGCAGCCCGATGCGTGGCCCCTGCGGCGAGCGCGGCATCGGCTCCAGGCGGGGTGCCGGGGCTGCAGGCGGCCAGCCGCGCCAGCAGCAGGGCCAGCAGCAGCCCCCAGGCCCCACACATGGCGTCACCTCGTCGCTAAGAAACGCAGCCCGCCGCCCGCCCCCGGAGGAGAGGGGAGGTCAGGCGCATGCGCGGCCGGCGTCTGCGCCCGTCTCCGGGCCGGGGGCGTCTCGGGGTGGGGAAAGGGGTGGTGGTGTGGCCAGGGCGCGCTTTGTTGTGGTGCGCTCCGCTCGCTGCGCGGCTCTCGGCGGCGGGGCTTGAGGCCGCCCGAGGCGCCGGAGGTCTCAGCTGTGGGGACCCTGCGGGGGAGGAGCGTGGGCGGCGGGGCCCCTCGGGACGGTGGCCTTCCCGCCGGGCAGCGGGCTTTCTCTCCCTGAGCTGGCGCGGGCGTGGGCCCAGGTATTGGTCGTCGTCATCAGGAAGCCCCGGAGACTCAATTTCTGTTTCTCCTTTTTATCGCTGTAGAAAGGTTGGCAATGAAATAAGCTCACAGTCAGACTGTGCCCGTCAGTGCCAACGTTGCCGCCGATTCTGCTGGGTTCAGGGTTTGCGCCGCACAACCCTGTGGTTCGTCTCCGGTGTTCAGAGCCGGGAACGAGCCCCCTCCGGCAGCTGCGGTGTGGGCAGCGGCGGGGGTGCTGCGGATCGGAGCTGGCGGGGGGAGCGGGGCGGTGTGTCCGGGGCTTGCTGTTGGGGGCTCAGCAGCCCGCTGCCCCGCAGCCTGTCTCTTGCAGGGTGGCGGGTTATTTCTTGCTTGGGGTGTCCTGGCAGCTCGGGGTACTGCCTCTGTCTCCAGAGGCACTGTGCTTGCCTGTGCTTTTCCTTGGCGTACCAGCTTCCAGCAGCACGGCGTGCGGCCGCCTCTTTGCAAACTCATCCCAGCACAGGATGCAGAGAAGCAGCAACGTAGAGAGGTATATGTTAGAAATCCTAGAATCATTAAGGTTGGAAAAGACCTCTAAGATCATCAAGTCCAACTGTCAACGCATCACCACCATGCCTGCTAAACCATGACCTGAAGTGCTACGTCTACACAGAGTGGACAAGTAATGGTGCAGCCCTGTAACACTGACCACGTGCGCATACATCTCTGAAAGTTAAATGGCATGCTTACTGTATGTTTAAAAGATGTTTCATAGCAGATCTTGGTATGTTATTTCTCTGGTAGAATTAAATATTCTGCTATAGATATACAGTGCTTAATTTGTTGGGTTTTGCTTTTCTGAAGTAGCATGTTTAAAAGAGTTAATTTCAGATAGATATAGATACCATATGGTAAAAGGTGCCAGAAATTATCAAATGTTCATGTATTCATATTGTGGCATAATGATTGCCTTAGAGCCGTTGTGTGTAACATTCAACATATCCTATTCTGCTATCATTTTCATTATATAAATTAAGTCACTAAGTAATCTCTTTTTTACATTACGTTGCAGTGCATCATTTGGTCTGCAGAGCTGCCTAGAAAGAGACACAGTATTTCAGTAGTTCTAGACTTTTTGTTACAAGCATTTCCATATAGTGGATCAGATAGAAGATTCTTAATTTCAGCATTATGAAAATTCTTCTCAAACAAATGCCAGAGCTTAGTTAAAACCACATACAGCCAATTCCTGGCAGAGTTTGGCTTGTAAAGTTATTTTTTGTTTAAATTTAAAGTATTTTTGAGGTACTTTTTGTGAGGTTCTTTTTCATGCAATATTTAGTTAAAGTCTCAAACTCACTGGCACAATATAATATAGATAACAAAAGTCTGCATGTGCTGAAAGAGTCTGAAAAAGCAAATTCATTACAGAAAGCATGGTGAAGATTATTAAAAACACAGGTACTGTAACAGGGCCAGATGCTCAAGGTGACTGGTCATGAGCTGTTGGAAGCTTAGAGGATTCCTTACTGAGGAAATACTGCAATACCCTGTTCTATTTTCTTCTTTAGCCTTCTACTGTTCATCTCTTAACAGCTAAACTGGCTAGACCTTTGATCTGATCTAGTTACATTACACTGTTCAGTAAGTACTAGATTTTAATCAGAAGCAGAGATGGAGAAGAGATATGTTAAGCCATTATTTTTTTTGGCAAGAAGTAATGACAGCCCAGACAACAGATGCATGGTGTCATTGGATATTTCTTTATCATCTGCTGTCTCTTACTCTCCCTGAAATACTTGCTTCCAATCCTCAGTAGGTTTACTGCTCCAGTGATTTGGTTATGAGTGCTTTTTTGGAACTTATAATAAAATTTAAATCCAAATAGATTGATTTAAACTCTTATGCATAGAATTAAGAATGGAAATTAAATTAATACAAGTTATCTGCGTAAGACAAGTCATGTCTATAATAATATGACTAACGCATGTAATAATATAACTAATACAAGTTAGCGTAGCCTCAGCCATCAGTTGAGGGAAGGGATTCTACCCCCTACCCTGCTCTGTTGAGACCCCACTCAGAGTCCTGTGTCCAGCTCTGGAGCCCTCAGCACAGGACAGACCTGGAGCTGTGGGAGTGGGGTCAGAGGAGGCCCCAGCAATGATCCGAGGGCTGGAACCCCTCTGCTGGGAGGAAAGGCTGGGAGAGCTGGGTCTGTTCAGCCTGGAGAAGAGAAAGCTCCGAGGAGACCTTAGAGCAGCCTGCCAGTGCCTGGAGGGGCCTGCGAGAGAGCTGGAGAGGGGCTTTTTACAAGCACATGGAGTGACAGGACAAGAGGTGACAGTTTTAAACTGAAAGAGGGTAGGTTTAGATTCGGTATAAGGAAGAAATTCTTTGCTATGAGGGCAGTGAGGCCCTGGCCCAGGCTGCCCAGAGAAGCTGTGGCTGCCTGCTCCCTGGCACTGTTCAAGGCCAGGTTGGATGGGGCTTTGAGTACCCTGGTCTGGTGGAAGGAGTCCCTGCCCATGGCAGGGGGGTTGGAATGGGGTGATCTATAAGGTCCCTTCCAACCCAAACCATTTTGTGATTCTATGATGTGTTCATGATCAATTTCTCAAGCGAAATAGTAAGATGCATGGTGTCTGTAGATAAATACTTACAGTTTGTCTAAAGGTCTTTGCTGCCTAGAAATTTTGTTTCTCCCCTTTGTTGCTTTTCTTTATCTGCATTCAAGGCTTTATGTTAGCAGCTCGGGGATAAATGGAATATATATATGTCTGGTCTCCTCAGAGTCATACAGGAATTCAGGGTACATCATGAGATGGGACAGCATCTGCAGTACAGATAGTGCAGTTGGCCTTAAGCTCCCCTGAGATACTTAGCGTAGAGCAGAAGGAAAGGAGCAACAGATGAGAAAATGTTACAAGAAACCATTTTTGTTCTCTCTTATGTTAAAAAAATGCACTACAGAAAAGCCCTTTGAAAAAGATAAACTTCCAGCGCATGAAATTAGATGTCTGAATCTGCAAACCAGAGCACAAAAGAGTCAGCAAGTCATTATAATAATAAAAAAGTTAGTGCATATGGAGCAACCAATGGTTCATTTGAGATCTGTACTATTCTTATTAGAGAGTATTAGGTCTGTACTATTTCTCATTAGACTCATCTTGCCTGCAGGAGGACTGGCATCAGGCACGTTATCCTGTACCTCATCTGTTCAAGTGAAGTGAAAGAATTCCTACAAAAGGCAACTGGAGTGTGAAGTAACCTCCCTGATGCACTTTCTTTTGGCCATTTACAGGAGATGTTCTATTTTTAACATTTTAATTATGTTGGTTAATACAACTACTGCTATCTCTTTATTTGTACAAATAGAGGTGACTATAGTGCAAGTAAAGGGTGGTACAACAAGACCCTTTAGCAAAAGCTATCTGCTATTAGCTAAAAAGCGAACCAGGAATACTTTTTTTTGATCTATAAGTTGTCAGGAGGTCATAACCATTGTTGGGTAACAACTGGGAGAATGAATGCCTGTTTCTTAATTTCCAGATTTGAGTACCACAGTCATTCTATATTGGGTTACAATTTAAGAAAAGTCAGAAAGCTTAGTCAAGTAAAATGTGGCCATCCCCCAACTCTACACTTCTTTTTTTTTTTTTATCAATTCTTTAATTTAATTCATTCCCAAATTAATTCAGATTTTTTTTTGTTTGTTTCCATTCTGTATTTTCCTGGTTGTTTTACTATGACATAATTAGTAGATTTTTATATTCACTTTTATATCACAAAGCATTTGACCACTTTTAATTATGTAGCAGTCAATAATTTTTAATTAAATTTGGGGTAATACAGACAGGCTCTTAGCACAGGTATTTCATGAGGATGAATAATAAATGGAATCATTTGAGACTTTTATATTATTGTGGTGCCATTTTGGCTATTAGCTACATTTCAGGAGTGCTTCTTCCTAAGTCAATATGTGCAGAGCTTCCACATCACGATTTTTGTATCAGGAAACACTAGTCCTACCTGTGTCTGGGATTCTGCCAAAGGACATCAAGAAGAAGTGGCTGGACTGTAGCTGAGTCATGCACTAAGAGGTACAAAATTTGGGTGCAAACATTGTAAGCATATCATGGTAAGTCACAGTGAGCCATTGCCATAAGTACCTAATGCACAAGACCTTTCTGCTTCAGAAATAACCACAGGTTTGCTATAGGTTTTTTTTTTCTTTGCCCACCTAAAGTTTTCAGAGGAGTTTTATTTCTATTTACTAAAATTTATACAAGCAAGACAGTTATTTAATGTTAGTGGACTGTGTGGACAGGAGTAGGTAGGAAAACAGGAAGGAGTCTACTGCTGAATTATTTACAGATCCTTTTATGTAGTTGTAAAGTCTCTAATGCTTCATAAACTGAAGGATCTTTTACTGTTCTGAAATATACAGTACGTGTGACTTCTTCAACAGCTGGGCCTGCAGCATAAGAATTTGTTGCACTTACCATTCGTATTGTTTGTCATCCTTATGGCTTCTCCTGATACTCATCTTCCATTCCTCTAAGGATGACTGCTGGAAACCTCTTTGGAAACTCACCCGCAATGACGCACTTCTGAATGGTGTGTTCTGTCCGTCACGACTGGAACATCCTGCCAGTACAGAATTTCAATTTAGCTCAAAGTGCAAAGGGCTTAGGTTTAAAATTGAATTTATATGAGTAAGATTTTATATTGTTGTCATGACTACAGTGATTTACCTCATAGAATGTGTCATGACTTAGCAGTTGCGGGGGGGGTTAATCATGAAGGCCCAAACACTTCATTTCCTGTGTTTTGATGTCAGGGCAGTCAGGGAGCTTCCAGGTTTTTTTGACCGAATCTCTTTTCTGGACTGTTGTCCTCTGAAGATTTTTTTTTTTTCAATCGTGAAATTGTTCCTGGTGACATACAGTGAAACAAGTCTCAAAGGGTAATTGCTCGTACGCTAGCCTGTGGCTTCTTTCTGCATTGGCAGATAGGATCCAAATGTGCTTTGGCATTTTGTTCTGCTTGGGCCTGAAGCTTCGGTCACTGGTGGCGTATGCTTAATTTCAAAGGGTTTCATGTTGGAAGGTCTCAACACAGGCACAAAAATTACTGGTGATAGTATTTTTTAGCGATACTTTTATCTACAGGAAGCTCTCAATCGTTGCCTTTGTTAACCCGTGTCTGTCTCATAAGTGATTTTATAGAGTGTATGCTTAATAATGAAAGTGGGTGTTACGTGCTTAAATGCACTGATTTTTAGGGGGAGTGAGAGGTCTGTGCCGCGGCGTAGGCACAGCCGCAGCAGTAACACCGCTAAGAAGCAGCAGCAGCCTTTCCCGGAGTAAGGTGTTTTTACCTTCCTTCAGAAGCACACTTGAGTGCGGAGCCTTCCGGCGCCCTGGCGCTTTTGTACCGCCCGCCGCCGTGACTGTCTCCCAGCGGGGCTCCGGCCCCTCCTCCGGCAGCGGCCTCACCTCTCCCGGCCGCTGCCGTGACTGACGGCCGCCAGGCCGGCCCGCACCGCCTCCCCAGCGCGGGGCCGGGCCGGGCCGGGCCCAGCCGGGCGGCGGGGGCGGAGCCCGCCGGGCGTCGTTCGTCCCCTCGAGGGAGGCGGGGAGCGGGGCGGGCGCTCTCCCGTGCGTGTTGTGGGAACGCTGCTAGGATACGCGCGCGGAGGGGTAACGAGGCCCGGGGCGGTGGCGGGGGGGAGCGGAGGAAGGGGGTCGGCGGCCGGGAGCGGGGCGGCCGGGTGGCCGCCTTGCGCAGCCGGCTCTCTCGGTTGTGCGGAGGGAGCTTTCGAAGGTCTCGTGGGACAGCGGCTCCCCAGGGCGTCGTTGCTCGGTCGGTATAGCTGCCCGCCGTCTCTCGGGGTGCAGCGGCGGGCCCGCGGAGTGAGGTGCGGCGGCGGGAGGCATGGACCTGGCCGTCAGGGAGCGGCTCTTCGCGGCGGAGAGCCGCCGAGGTAAGTGGTTGTCAGACGGCTGCGAGGTTTGGGCCGTCTTTGATAATAAGTAAAATAAAAATCGTGCTTTAAACACGAAAACTGCTTGATCTTAACGTGTTTCTAGATATATAGAGAATGTATTCTTTCTCTGAATGCTTTAAGCGTGTTTCTTAGCTGTGAAAACGAGGAACTGCTGTAGTGTTCTGAGGTTAATCTAGTTTTCTTCCAGTCGAGTTTACCTCATATAACAGCTTTAAGGATCTAGTCTCGAATTTCTGTGTGAGCAGAGTACTGTTGAGTTGAGGGAATTGTGAATCAGGCCTTCAAAGCAGTTTGCTTTCTTGTGTGCTAACAACTTAGTTCGTTGTCTTGGTTGGTCTCTGAATTTTGGTTTGGGTATCGGAACTATGGATTTGTTGTGCGTTCAGATACAGCTTTATCTTTCTGTGTCGTTGTATTTTGTAATGGGTATTAAACCCTTGGTGGAAGGGGGGATTCTGAAAAAGTCTCACCCACGATGTATATAGAAACATTGGGAAAAGCAGGGGAAGACCCCCTCACTCGAAAACAACTTAATAATGTATGGGGTTTGGTTTGTTTAAAGGGAGTTGGTACAATTTGGGAACTGAATTGGGAATTGAATTGGGAATTTGGGAATTGGTTTTGGGATACTTACAAGTCGGTGTGTATTGTGGGGTTACAAGTTCTCTGGTTATTTGACATTGATTAATTATTTTGGGACTCTGGTTTTGGGTTGTACATGATATATACTGTATATATTGTTTTGAGTGAGGTCTATGTATATATATGTATAAACATATTGGTTGAGGTAGTTTGATTGTACGCTGTATGTATATATATCATTGTAGTTAAGTGATACACAGGTTGTAGGCAGAGGGATTTTAAAAAGATCCCTTCTAGTATGTGTGTATGTGTGTGTGTGTGTTGCCTTAACCCATTGGTCAAGAAGTAGAGAGGTTGTTTTATTGTAACGTGGGTTCTCGACCATCTTCGGAGGGAGGAATTTTAAAGAAGTCCCCTTTGGGATGCTTATAGAAGCATTGGAAGAGGGTGGGAGGTGATCCCCTCACAAGGAAGCAATTAGTTGAATGCTGTATAGTATACACTGCCAGTGTATATTTTGCAAGATCAAGAGAAATGGCCAAAGAATGGAACTTTTAAAGTATAATATTGCAATTAAGGTTGTTTTGCTGGTGCAAAGGGATATGGGAATGTGTCTAAATTGTATTAAGTATGATAGGGGTCAGAGGAAAATCCCTCTGGAGTTCATAAAACGGTTATGTAGAGTGACTAGGACAGAAAGGTATGGAGTTACAGGCTTCTTTGCCAGCTGCTGCTGCTTTGAATGGACAAGGCGGAGGAGTACTTGGAGGTCGAGAGACAGAAAGGTGGAATGAAAGGAGGGGGAAGACAGGGTAGAATTCCCTGGAAAAGAAGGGCATTGGACGATGGAGTGCCCCGGTTAGCGGGACAAGTCCTGAAGCGGGGGGGGAGAGGGTGGGGGGGTGGGCAGGGCAGGGGTACAGTTCCTGAAGCTGATCTGCTTGTGAGTCAGATTGAAGAGGACGGGGGGATGACTTTAAAGGTATCCCCAGCAGATCCACCGGTTGCAATTAAGCTGGGGAACAACGATGAGGAGTTTTTAGTTGATACGGGAACCACTTACTCTGTACCCAACACCTGCAAAGGAAATTTTAGCCATGAGACTAAGTGTTGTTGGTGCTACAGGGAAACAAGAAAATCATCTCTCTTTACAGCCCTTAAAATTTAAGTTAGGAAAGCAATGGGTGACTCACCAATTTTTATATATGCCTGATTGTCCAGTACCCTTGATGGGAAGGGATTTATTGAGCAAATCAAGGATGCTTTCTTCTGCATACCTCTAGACAAAGACAAGCAGGCGATATTCACATTTGAATGGGAAAGCCCCACCACTGGAGGAAAACGGAACTTAACTGTACGGTGCTACGTCAAGGCTTCAAAAGTAGCCGTGCAGTATTTAGGAACCAGTTGGCAAAGGAGCTAGAACTATGGAAAAAGGAAAATCTTGAGGGAACAATATTGTAATATATTCTGTTGGCTGCAGACGCTCGGGGAGAGGGTCTACAGATGAGTATAAGTCTGTTGAATTTCTTCGGACAAGGAGGATAGCGAATACCAAAGAGCAAAGCCCAGGTGGGGAAGAAGACTGTGATTTATTTAGGTTTTGAAATCTCGCAAGGACAGCTGAGACTGGGAGCTGACAGAAAAGAAGCGGTCTGCAAAACTCCAGAACCAAGAACTGTGTAAGGGCATTTTTGGGTAGTAGTGATTTTAAATTGCAAAAGAGTTGTTGATGCTTCATCTTACAACTGTGACTGACTTTGAACAACATTTCTTTGACATTATTTCCCTAAAACATTCATAATTGATTTCTGTAAAGGAGAAACAGGGTGCTATATATTTGATTTGAAATAATGCAATCATGTCTCTCAGTCCACCTTGAAGCATGAATTATCTGTTGCATTTTATATTTCAGATGTTCAGGCTTTGAAGAATGCTTATGAGTTGATCAAATCAGCCAGTCAGGGAAAATCTCTACTTGACTCATCAGATGACTTCAGCACCGACTTGTATGTTATATGTGCTGAGCAAGCATTGCAGGTTTGTAATTTAGGCAGTTTATTTGTATTGAATAAAAACGTTTGTATGACATTTTATTTACAGTTGTTCAAGTTACTACTTAAAAATATTCCCAGAAGTACCTGTGAAAAATATTACTCTTCTGGTTTTGGAGAGCAATTCTTTAAACATGCATTTGCAGTTACAGATCTGCCTCTAAATTATCACTTCTTTGTAATCAGTCAGCAAGCTGTGGCTTGTGAAGTTTGTAATTAGACCAAAATATGCAAGGTATACCATAGTAATATAAAATAGTTTGCCATGTCTGTTTTTTCTTGTTATGGAAAACTAACATTAGCAATTTGATTGTGATTGAAGAAAATGTGTTTGTGAACAGTCCCTACTGGGCAAAAGAAGAAAAGGTAACATTCTAGTTATGAAAGATTGTTGCTAATTGAGCTGACTTCTATAAAATGCAGTAGATGTTCTTAATTTTGAAGTATTTTTTTAGTTTCCAATCCATGGTTACAGGTGATTTGATTTCAAGCAGATGGAGTTTCTAATAAAGCAATTTCTTTTTTTTTTTCCAAGCTGCAAGCCACTCAAATTCTGTCTGTTGTCTGAAAATTGAGGTGCATGACTGACATCCATACAAAATCCTGCAGGCTAATATCTGTCCTTTTTTAAAAAAATATACTAATAATTTTGCCTGTAACAATTCTGTTAATGGCTATTTAAAAAGTAAACATTTTTCGTGTACTGTAAGGGGTTCTATGACTGAGTGACTAGGGAGCTTTTTTAAATAAAGGAGCTATTTTTCTATACATTTAGAATAACGAAAGTATAGCTTTGAATTCTGATAAATCGTAATGAGTTTGTACCAGATATGACATGCAGCTTTATGGAATATTGGTTGCATGCTGGTATGCAGTTAGAAGTTACACTTTGAGTAGGCATGCATTTTTAAAACCTAACAGTGCTTAATTATTTGCTGCATTTTTTAAATATTAAAATTCTTTTTTTTGTCTTAGTTGGGATGTCTGGAAATGAGCAGTGACTGTCTACAGATGTATTTTAAAGGAAGATTTCCTGTAAACCAGTTTCTTGGCAGAGCATATTTGTGCCAAGGCCAGCTGCACACTCCAATCTCTACAGATAATTTGGTGAGAAATTACGAAGGTTGCATTGTATTAAGCCAATTTAAAAAAGTATTTCTTCCAGGTTTTTATGTATTGCTTTCAGTCATTTAAAATACACGAGGGTATCGGGATCATAGAATCATTAAGATTGGAAAAGACCTCTTAAGATCATCAAGTCCAACTGTCACCCCGACACCACCATGCCAACTAAACAATGTCCCAAAGTGCTACGTCTGCACGTTTTCTGAACACCTCCAGGAATGGGGACTCCACCACTTCTCTGGGCAGCCTGTTCCAATGCTTCACAACCCTTTCAGTGAAGATATTTTTACCAATATCCAATCTAAACCTCCCCTGATGCAACTTGAGGCCATTTCATCTTGCCCTATCAATTGTTACTTGGGAGAAGAGACCAACCCCCACCTCACTACAACCTCCCTTCAGGTAGCTGTAGAGAGCGATAAGGTTTCCCCTCAGCCTCCTCTTCTTCAGACTGAACAACCCCAGTTCCCTCAGCCGTTCCTCACAAGAGTTGTTCTCCAGACCCCTCATCAGCCTCATTGCCCTGATCATGACTGGGAAAGATCAAAGGAAAATACATTAACGGGTAGTCTGGGAGTAAGCAAAACTTACTAGCTGAATTGGACTAATACTGCAAATACTTTGAGGAGGAAAAAAAAGAATGCTTGCAAAATTTTGCAGACAGTGGATTGTTTTAAAGTCAACCTTTTCACTTTTTACATCAATATGATACTTTAAGACAAAATTTAACTGTAGCTGGTAAAACAGTTACCAGTTTTATTCAGGATTACACTAAGCATTGCACCGAATCGTGGGAAATGGAGGACAAAGAGGGCCCTCAGAGAGGTTTTACAGTTCGTTTCTCTTCTGTGGCAGTGTGCTTCCACCACGGATTAGTAACCTTTCCATGTAGTACTTTAGATATGGCTTTTTAGAACAAGAGATGAAGCTTTATGGTAGCAACTCAGCAGGATACTTCTGCTTCGAAAAGCTTCTGTGTGTTACTATTCGGTGATACCGTGTCTATACATAATGAGCAGTTTTTATGCCCTGCTGAATTTAAAAAGGAGCGGAATCTGTTTTCTGTCTTCAGTATTTATTTCACTTGGCCTCATACTGTGGTCAGTCAGCTTTGACAATTTGTCAGTCATATGTGACCCCCGAAAATGGCCTTAACAGATGTTTGTGTTATTTGTATTCACAAATTTCACTGACAGGTGTTGCTGTAGTTTCTTTGAATAATATGTTTGAATTAACTTTTGAGATAGGCTTTTCTGCCTGTTACGTTATCTGTACTTTCTGTACATTCTCCGAGCGCATGTGCAAAACAACTGACCAGTGGTCTCTTTGAAACTTTGTCCGCATTTGAAAAGTATTTTCTAATGTCCAGTTAGTCTTTTATGTTCCTAAATTAAACAAACTATTCTGTGATGCTTTCTCAATCTCAGCCAGATTTTGCTATTTTCTTCTTGACTCTTGCTAACTTTTTAGAAGTTTAGTAACTGTTCCAGTATGCGCAATCCTAACTAGGTTCCCTTGTGCTATGCATTGTAAGGTGCTTTTAAGATACACTTTATATCAGTTGTAAAGTTTCTTCACTGCTGTGTTCCTAGAGAATTTATGAAAATAGGACTGTGGCACAACATCTCATGCTGTATAACTAGTAATCATCATTCACTTACAAAAGATAAAATTGTCCTTATTTTGGTTTCCATCCTAAGGGATCCTTGTTAGCTGATTAAAACATTTATAGAATCATAGAATGGTAAGGGTCAGAAGGGACCTTAAAGATCATCTAGTTCCAACCCCCCTGCCATGAGCAGGGACATCTTCCACTAGACCACGTTGCTCAGAGCTCCATTCAACCTGGCCTTGAACACTGCCAGGGAGGGGGCAGCCACAGCTTCTCTGGGCAACCTGGGCCAGGGCCTCACCACCCTCATGGTGAAGAATTTCTTCCTAATATCTAATCTAAATCTGCCCTCTTTTAGTTTAGAGCCCTTCCTCCTTGTCCTATCACTACATACCCTTGTAATAAGTCCCTCTTCATCCTTTCTGTAGGCCCCTTCAGGCACTGGCAGGCTGCTCTAAGGTCACCCCAGAGCCTTCTCTTCTCCAGGCTGAACAGCCCCAACTCCCTTAGCCTGTCCTTATAGGAAAGGTACTCCAGCCCTCTGATCATCTTCATGTTCTTATGTTCTTAAGGGCGAAGTGCAACTTTTCTGCTTCAGTATCTAATACCTCTCAGGCTCTTAATCCTGGTTTTCTCTTTATCTAGGCAGTTTCCACTCATTGCTCAGTAGCCTGCTTATGCCAATCCCAGCATCCTGTAAATTAGTCCCAACTCTTGTGGGAGTTTTTAGTTGTTTTGTTCTCTTTCACCATAGAGAGCCCTCTGGCGTCATGTCCTTCATGCCCATCCAGTTCCACCTCTGCTTTGCCATTTGCACTGCATCTTTCTCTTAGCCTTTCAAAAATCCCTTTTTATGATCCCATCCATCTTCTTTACACTCTCCCTTCAGGTATTTGTACATACTGATGGAATCCCCCCTGAGCTGCCTTCTCCAGGCTGAACAGTCCCAGCTCTCTCAGCCTGTACTCATACAAAAGATGCTCGACTCCGTTCATCATCTTTGAGGCCCTTTGTTGGACTCTATTCACAGTGTCCATGACTCTCTCGTACTGGGGCGCCCAGAACTGGACCCAGTACTCCAGGTGTGGCCTCACCAATGCTGAGCAGAGCGGACAGATCCCCTCGCTCGACACTGCACCTAAGGCAGCACAGGGCACTGTTAGCTGCCTTTGCAGGAAGGGCACGCTGCTGGCTTGTGTTCAGCTTGGGGTCCACCAGGACCCCCAGGTCCCCCTCTGAAAAACTGCTTCCCAGCTGCTTTAATGATAAAAAGAGCATTCGTGACACACCATTCAGTTGACAAATTCTTGTTGGAGCTTGTCTGAAGAAAATAATACCTCAAGTTGTTTTTTTTTTTTCCCCTGGCTTTGCTCTTGGACTTTTCTGAGCTTTCTTTGCTGAAAGCTTAAGAAGTTTGTAACTTTACAGTTTTGGAAAATTTCAGTCCTGCTAATTAAAGTTTGGCAGAAATGAAAGAAACTGAAAATATAGTCTTAAAATTTGAAATCAGGAAAACATAGTAATAGGCAATGCTACTGATTTTTATTTATTCTGTTTCTATGACAGAAACTTACAATGACAGCATGTTTTATTTGAGATTGGTCTGAAAATAAAAATTATGAGATGTGAACATGTTGAAGTAGGATAATGAAGTACTGATTTCTAAAATCCATATTCAAATTTCGTTAACTTTTTTTTTGCTCTGTTCTAGGAAGAGTTTGAAAAGTTTGTGCTGTTTTTTATGAAGGCAATAGATTTTGCTACCCATGATCGAAGGTAGGCCTTACTGATAGGATTAACTCTTTAAATCTCAGGAAATGTTACTGAGTTATGTTTTGTGGTTCTTTGTCTCAGATTTTCACTAGGAAGTCTGGAGTTGTGTTGTTTTATTTTGGTTTTGTGGATTTTCCTTCCATTTTGTTACCGCACTGTAATTGCGTGCTGCAACAATGTAAGAATACTGAACAGTCTTAAATAGACGAGATGAATGAGCCCGTTCAAGGCTGGTAGATATCTCTGAGTGTTTCTTTCCGTTTTATATTTATGCTCTGTAGAAAGAGAGCACCATGTTATCTTAAGTGGTCAGTTACTGGGTACAGTGTAGTTGCAAGAGTAACTGTATTCTTCTGCTGTCGTTGTGTTCTCAGTTTTTAGTCAGGATTGGTTCTTATCTAAACATATAGGAAAAGGTCAATTTTTTACTTCTTGAAGTGTCTTAAATATTCCGTCTGTAATTTTACGTTTATTTAAGTCCATGGAATACTGAATTCTTAATCCTTGTTTTTCAGATACTATTTTTTGATATATAATGCCTCAGTTCTTTATTGGCAACTTGTGAGATCATATGTTAAGCCTGGATTCCGCCGCTGTCTTATTCCCAGCCTTTCTCAGATTGTTAAAGCGTTAAACCAAGCTGAAGAGGAAGACAATGAATGGAGAGCAGAACTCATGATGTAAATTTAACTGTCTTTTTTCATATAGGTATTCTGTAGTCCTCTTGTACGCATGGCTGCCACCCAAGGTAGTCTTTAATAATGTATATTTCGTTGGTAACATTGGATACATGTATTGTGGAAAGCTTAACTGATAACTTTTAAAAGATATATAAATGTACACTTAACAGAAAAGGTGCTTCATTTTAATGTTTACTTTGAGGTAAAAATTTTAGTGGCAGAGACAGTTAGGCCCTAGATCCAATCTGAAGTATCACAGTCGTTTTAGATGTAGTGTTTGAATCCTTGCTTATGTGCAGTCCTTTCAAGTGCGGAGAAAGACAAACTCCCGTTTTCTTTAAGAAGTATTTTCTTCAGGTAAAGAAACAAAACCTTTAAATAGATAAAGAAAGATCTCTCCTGTCCTCTGATCCCTGAAGAGCAAGAAGCAGATTGGTAAGGTTGTAAGAACATACTCATAATACTTCCTAATTTCCTCCTTCTTCTTTATGAAGATTTTATATATATTGACCTAAGTTATCATTCTTATTATTTTTCTTCAAGTTAACCCATAACTGTATGTTGAAATGAAACTTTATGAAAAATGAGTGAGCAAAGTAAGTATTTGTATTGCAAATAAAGCAATTAAGAATACAGAGATGAGTTATGATCAGTAGTGATGTGGGTTTTATATGTCAGTCACATGCTTTAATGTACAATTTGGTACTGTATGGTTCCGTTAATGTAATTAGTTTAGATCAAGCTTTTTCCTTTCTAATTAGTATTATATCTGGTTTTCTTCGGTATTAAATTAAAGGTTATCCCTGCAACTTTGGATATACTACTTGGCGTAATGTGTCAAAGCATAAATGAAATAGGTCTTCTTTTAACCAGTCTTATGCAAAGTAAGAGCCCAAAAGTTATGAAAATGAGAATAACTTGCATAAACAAGACTATTGGGATTTAAACCAACAGGTTTTCTTTCTGGGAGTTAATGAAGGGAAATTAATTGTTATTTGAGAGCTAAACAACCCAACAAGGTGAATTCACAGAATATCTTTCAATATTATACAAAAAAATTAGAATTAAAAGTCTAATAGTTTTTAGGGTAGAGATTAGTGAGCTAGGGTTGGATAAAAATCCCTTCCACATTTAGGTCTGTCATAACTGAAATTTGTCAGCCAATTTAATGTTTTATTTAGGAAATAGATATTTTTTTTCTGATTGCATACTTTTCAGAGGTGTGTATAGTGTAATTTACAATGAATTAATTAGTTGATTCTAGTCAGAATCTTTAGCAGTTGTTGTTTCACTGAAGACAGCTCGTGGCTGAAGAAGTACTTTGTAGTTGTTGTCCCCATTTCAAATATGTTCCTCTTAAGCATGACTGAAAGTCCTGATTGCTTTTATAACGAAATGAAAAATGCAACCTGCTTAAATGTAATTTAAAAAGATAAGTACAAATGCAGAGTTTTTAAATAGACACGTATGTGGCTTTCTATGATGGTGTAACAACAAGGGTGGACAAGGGAAAACCTATGGATGTCATCTGTCTGGATTTTTGTAAAGCCTTTGACACGGTCCCCCACAACATCCTTCTCTCTAAATTGGAGAGCCATGGAGTTGATGGGTGGACCGTTCGGTGGATAAGGAATTGGTTGGATGGTCGCAGCCAAAGGGTAGTGGTCAACGGCTCAATGTCCAGATGGAGACCAGTGACGAGTGGAGTCCCTCAGGGGTCCGTACTGGGACCGGTGCTGTTCAATATATTCATCAATGACATGGACAGCGACATCGAGTGTACCCTCAGCAAGTTTGCAGATGACACCAAGCTGAGTGGTATGGTCGAGACACCAGAAGGACGGGATGCCATCCAGAGGGACGTGGACAAGCTGGAGGGGTGGGCCTGTGTGAACCTCATGAGGTTCAACATGGCCAAGTGCAAGGTCCTACACCTGGGTCGGGTTAATCCCCGGTATCAATACAGGCTGGGGGATGAAAGGATCGAGAGTAGCTCTGCTGAGAGGGACTTGGGGGTACTGATAGACGAAAGGCTGGACATGAGCCGGCAATGTGTGCTGGCAGCCCAGAGGGCCAACCGTGTCCTGGGCTGCATCAGGAGAAGCGTGGCCAGCAGGTCGAGAGAGGTGATTCTGCCCCTCTACTCTGCTCTGGTGAGACCTCACCTGGAGTCCTGCGTTCAGCTCTGGAGCCCTCAGCGCAAGAAGGACATGGAACTGTTGGAGTGGGTCCAAAGGAGGGCTACAAAAATGATCCGAGGGCTGGAGCACCTCTCCTGTGAGGAGAGGCTGAGAGAGTTGGGCTTGTTCAGCCTGGAGAAGGCTGCGGGGAGACCTGATTGCAGCCTTTCAGTACTTAAAGGGAGCCTATAGGAAAGATGGGGACAATCTTTTTAGTAGAGACAGCAGTGACAGGACGAGGGGTAATGGTTTTAAACTAAAACAGCGTAGGTTTAGGCTAGATATAAGGAAGAAATTCTTTACAATGAGGGTTGTGAAACACTGGAACGGGTTGCCCAGAGAGGTAGTGGAGGCCCCATCCCTGGAGGCATTCAAGACCAGGTTGGACAGGGCTCTGAGCAACCTGATCTAGTTGGTCGTGTCCCTGCTCGCTGCGGGGGGGGTTGGACTAGATGACCTCTAGGGGTCCCTTCCGACCCAAAACTTTCTATGATTCTGTGATTCTATGTTGTTGCTTTCTGCTATAGCTGCTAGGTTTTAAGTGACTGAATAAATTAATGCTTTTTGATGTTGCCTTTCAATATGTTTTTCCATAATGAGAATAGTAGAAAGGTACATGTTACCGTATTATACAATATGCTTAAATAATTATCAGTGTATCTATTGAACATGTCCTTGTTTGTTTCAGCCATGTACGAGCAGTCTCAGTCTGACTTCCCATTGCGTGTTGAACAGTGTATATATGATGACACCTGCACACTTATTTTTCAGACACCATGAGTGGAGTTGTTCAGATGGTGGAATTTAAATATTTTCATGTTTCAGTGTAGTCACCTCTGCTAAGAAAAAATATGTGTGAAGGAGTTTTCTTCAGACAGACTAGAAGGTTTTAGCAAAATAGTCCTGGAAACTATCCTAGTTAGAAGATGAGTTTTCCTTGAATTCTTTGAATGTGAGATCCTTTGACAAAGGAGGTTGACTAAGTTGCTTAACAGTCCTGGGTCCTAACAAAGCATACATTTTCTCAGTGAAAGGTCCCTGGATCTGCCATCTTCACAGAACAGTCAAGATGGGAAGGGACCTTTCAAGATCACATAGTCCACCTCTCCTGCTCAAGCATCTTAGTACAATATAGTAGATAGTTGTTGATAGCAGTGTGTCATTTTTTTATGGAGTGGCTGCATATATTGAAGGGTGATACTGGCTTCCTTTGAGGGTATAATTGTATAAATGATGTGTGTGGCCAGGTCATTGTATGATTTTTATTAATCTAACTGAAAGTCTTAAATTATTAATTCTTTGACTTAGATTAGAAGTGAAGCTGTGCTGTGGAGATTTAGATCAGTGGTAAATAAGATGTATGAGACATATGTTAATATAATCTGCTCAGTGTCTCTTGACAGCTGTTCACTAGCAAGAAGAAATTTTATTATTAAAATTCGGGTACATATAAGGTCCTCGTGTTACTTTTGTTTAAATATAGTTGTAGGTTTGCAGATCTGACATTCATACTTAGACATTTTGGCAGAGTTTCACTTGGTTTGAGAATCATAGAATCATTTATGTTGGAAAAGATCTTGAAGATCATAGAGTCCACGTGTAAACCTAACAGTGCCAAGTGTACCGCTAAACCATGACCCTAAGTGCTACATCTACACGCGCGTCTTTTAAATACCTCCAGGGACGGTGACTCCACCGTTTCCCTGGGCAGCCTATTCGAACGCTCCATAAGTGAGTTCTCCTTTCAGTGAAGAAATTTTTCCTAATATCCAACCTAAACATCCCCTGACGCATCTTGAGGCCAATTCCTCTCGTCCTATCACTTGTTACTTGGGAGAAGAGACCGACACCCACCCCACTACAAGCTCCTTTCAGGTAGTTGTAGAAAGCGATAAGGTCTCCTCTCAGCCTCCTTTGCTCCAGAATGAACAACCCCAGTTCCCTCAGCTGCTTGTCATGAGACTTGTTCTCCAGACCCTTCACTAGCCTCATTGCCCTTCTCTGGACACGCTCCAGCACCTCAGTGTCCTCCTTGTGGTGAGGGGCCGAAAACGGAACACAGTACTTGAGGTGCGGTCTCACCAGTGCCAAGTACAGGGGAATGGTCATTTCCCTAGTCCTGCTTGCTACACTATTTCTGTTTTATATGTTAAGTTTTTCTAAAATAAATCTAAAGAAAAAAATTTAAAGCATATGAACTGATAGTATCTGATTTGCGATCTTTGATTGCAGTTCAGAGTTTCCAGAGATTAAAATTTATTTAAGAGAAAGAGCTATCTGTTAGATATTTTTAAGTCTTTGCTAGTCAGAACAGGTGTTTCAGGATTGAGTAGCACATGTAGGCTAAGATATTCGTAAATCAGTCAGTAAGGAAACTAATGTTAGAAAGCAACCTAGTCAACACGCAGACAGATTTATTGCATCTTCAGTATTTAATTTCATTGAAAGAAACAACAAGTACTATCCAAAACCTCAGTAAAATAACTCACAAGAAAAACAATGTTGGTTGAGCTAAAAATTATTGTTAATGGGAAGTTTTGAGACTTAGAATGCACAGTGGAACTGAACCAAGGGTAAAGGTATCTATTTTCTTAAGCTATTTCAGAAATTTAAGACAAGTTCAATACATAGGTACTGAGTTGCTTCAAAACAAAAATAAAAGCCTGACAAATGCCATCCGGCATAATCCTGGCAGATGATGTCTAGAGATACAGCATATACCTTATGATTGCAAGGCGGTTCAGGTGGGAAGGGACCTCACGAGATGGGTAATCCAACCTCCTGGTCAAAGATGGGTCAGCTGGTGGGGTCAGGCTTAGGTCTTTATCCAGTCAGTTCTGGAAGCGGTCAAGGGTGGAGACTGCACAACCTGTCTGAGCTGCAGCAACTCTGCTTGACTGTCCTCACCGGGAGAAAGTTTTTTTTTTTTATTACCACTCTCAACCTCTCTTGTTTCAGTGTAGACCCATTGTCACTTGTCTTCCTGCCATGCACCTTAGTAAAGAACCTGGGTCCATCTTCTCAGTGATATGTCTTCCTGTAGGTACATGCTTCCGTGATCTGTCTGTGCTCCTGTTAATTGAGACCAGGGTGCCGTGGGCTGCGTTTGGTTCCAGAGCGCACTGCTGACTGGTGTTCAGCTGGCTGTCCACCAGGACCCCCAGGTTATTTTTAGTAGATCCGCCTTACTTTATTTTTTGAATGCTTTCACCATGCACAAGGCCTGGTAGATCTTTCTGGTGAAGACTGAGGCAAAGGTGGCTTGAGTCTCAGCTCTTATCTTCTAATTTATAGATTATAAGGAATACAGAAAGGTAGAAAACAGATATTTTTGTAATACCTGATTCTGCTAGTAAATTAATTTGTCATTGGTAATTTTACTTTTAGAACTGGACTGAATGTTTTTTTTCCTGTGCAAGATTAAAATGGAAGTCAAAAAAAACCCACAATCAACCCAGTGCGCTATTGTTACTATTATACACATTTGCACTATTACTGATTATTTTATAATAGGTTGATAATAATTGGTAATAAATGGTATATCGGTATCAATGTATTACTATTCTTGTATTTCCTGAGTAAAGCTGGAGCATAAACCTTGAGATACCTCTACTGAGAGAAACAGTCTTACATGCAAAATGAAGAGTGTCCATGTCATTTTTCAAGGTCAGACAACCTTTCTTCAGAGATGTTTTGGATGTGCCATTCTACAGACCATTTCTAGTTCCTGTTACACTTCTGCCACACTTTTTTCCTTTCTCTTTGTGAACTTTTCTATTTCTTTGGTCTATGACTGATAGTTTATTGCTATGCAGCATTTTCTTTATCAGGTGGAACGGAGGGAAATAAAAAACTAAGTAACAAAACATTCCAAAGGGTATACTAAAGATTATGTAGAATACCATGCATGCAGGTTTTTTATACCAAACATACTCTTGCTGAGGTATTGATGCGAACTAGCAAGTGCACACAATATATTTGTGTTACGAAACTTATGGCAGCATTTATTTTTTCTGACATTTGTATTTATTTTTTGAACATTTTTATTAGTATTGTTGTTAATTTATTTCATGGAATCATAGGCTCTTTTTCAGTTAAATCAGATAAAGTATCAAAAGTCCGGTAGATATGTTGCTGTTCCCAACATGGATAGTTTTCTTTTGCTAGATGGCTTTGAAATACTAGCCTTTCCAGTAATTAAGGGAGAATCTTATAATACTTCTCACAGAAATGTTATTCTCATACAACTTTAAATAATTAATTGTTTTAATTCCAGGTGTCCTGTTGAGAAAAGTTTTCACAAAAATCTCCTTTTCCAAGATTATTTTTGTGATCTGCAATAAATGTGTGTTAACAGCTGTCTATCTCCAAAAGAAACAAAGGCGTAGAAGTTAGAGGATCTCTTTTGCGTTGAGTCAAGATTTTATTGCGCTGATCGCTTGTACTGCATTTAGGAGTGGTACCTTGAATATAAAGAGTCTCTTTAAAGAAAAATAGAAATAAGAATTATTTCAGAAAGCATTAACAAATATTTAATACAAATATTTATTTGATCTGCAGAAATTTACTGGAGTGCTTCCTCGATGCTTCAAAATGGAAAGAAGCAGAAGAGTTTTCATCTACTGCAGCAATCTTTATTAAGGAAAATGTTCCAGATAAATACTCTCAAATATTTTCTCTAATGGTAATGCTGTAAAATATTTTAAACTCCCAGTAAGACAGGAGCTTTCTCTACACTTCATAAGATGATAGTTATGGTTGTTAAATATGTTGTTTCCTTCATTAAAATTTTGTGAGCTACCAAACAATACAGTAGAAAGGTAGAGATTTTTACAATTTGTGTGGTTTTGATACTATAAGTTAAAGAGCTCACTACTGCTCCTGCAAAACTTATTGTTCCAGTACAGCTTAAGTAATCAGTATCGATTGCTATGGGCAGTCAGTCTGAGAGAGTAAGAAGAAACAATGTGCATGCGTTTAATGTGTAACTCTACAGTTATATTGAAGTAGCTACAGTTTATTGTAGTGTCTTCATAATATTTTTAGTTATATATAATTTATAGTTACAGACAAATTTGAGCAGGGCTCACTTCTTGTAGCTGGATGAGATGATCTCAGAATGAGTGCAATCAAAAGGTGTTATTAAAAATGCATTAATTAGAATTCTGACTCAGATGTTAGTTCCACATTTAGATTTCTGCTAATACTTCTTATCCTCACTATGCGAAGATTAATATAGCTCTACTAGGCAATCTTTGTGGTATCCATACAGAAAAACATAAATTGCCATAGTAGCCTCACTGCCCTTAGAGTCCAGGAAAAAGCCTACGGTCAATATACCTGCTTTATTTTAGCCCTGTTGAGTGTTTGTCCTTTGTTTGCTTATTTAATCAATTAATAATTAAATTGTTATTTTATAGGTATACCACAAACTAATGGATATTTCACAGGTAGAGAAGGAAATGCAAAATTCCATCCATTTTTCAATTATTTATAAAATGCAGATGTTAAAATTGTAAGTATTAAAATGTATCCTTCCACTTGTACTTTGGTGCTTGATGTTACAGAGGTAGTGTCCGATTCTGGTAACCCATATGCCAGTAGAAAAATCTACTGCAACGATCAGTTTCTCAAAAGGAGAGCTATGATGATGCTTTGGGTGGCCTGTCTAAAGAACAGCCTCAGCTAAAAAATGAGATGTTTCTTTGTGAATGTAGGGAATAGTGTGTTGTACAGATATTCTAAAGTGAGATGAAATGGGGAAATTGCATCTAAAATATAGTGCATGAATCGAAGAGTGGGAAGTGCAATACTTTTTAAAGGCATGAAACAATTTTGAAAATTAGACTTCATAGCAAAATCTTGTTTAGTTTTTTTTTCCCAATGCCTCAACGCTTCCTCATTTTAAAAATATTAATTCTTTCCTTAGTAATAGTGGATTAATTTATGTTGACATTGTAGGAAAGGAGTTTTGCACACCATTTTTCTCTGCTTCTGGAATAAAATTTAACATCTGAAATATTAATTCTTATGCTAGAATTTTCTTTGTGCTTTGTATCTGGCCGTCTCTGACTGACTGACTTGGCATACCGAAGTAGGTTTGGTTGACTTGATTTTTAAATTTTTTTTCTTTGACATTTCAAAATCCAGGTATCCCATGGATACTTTGGACTAAGGGCCATACATTCTAAAGTTAAGAGAGTTACTTCAAATTTTTAGTGCAATAATATTTCATGTGATAAATTTGAGTCCTAATATATTGCAGGCAGTGGGACAGAAATGAATTTCCAAGCGATTCCACCACAAATCTGAACTCTGTATATGTCCTTCTGAAACAATACGATGTACCTCCAGCATCTGTTCTCAGTGTGAAGTGAGTTTTACTTGTCATAGCCCTGTGAAAGTTGATGCTGAAGCCGATCCTGCTTCCACTGAAGTCTGTCAGAATTCCCGTTGACATTGCAGAGAGTGAACTTGTACTTAGTTACAGTAGTTCGTGTTGTTGCATTAATGCTTAGGTCATCCTAAAAAAAGACAAAGATCCTGTAGGTGTTATTAAAGAACCCAAGATTAAATATCTTCTTCCATGTAGCTGTTTGTATAACGTGATTAAATCTTTTCATAACCCTTTCTTCTTGATAAAATGAGATTTTTAAAAGGTTTTGGAATTGACAACTGCTTTTCAGACTTTAGTTCATTTTTGGCTTTTTATGGATCCCTTCCCAATTCTTCAGCATAATTTCGAAACGCAGACTAACCAAACTCTCTATTGCAGTAGTTATATCACAGCTGTTACATGTGGAAGTAATACTACATTTTTACCTATTAAAGTCAATCTTCTTTGACAATGTTCAGGAGTCTCATTAATTCCCCTATGCCAGACAGTACACTATGCTCATTCCGTTATTTACAGAGATCCAACCATTTAGAACACAGTCTCCTGCTGTGTGTATTCTGTGTTCTTAGTTCCTAAATAATTGACCGATGGATTTGACTGTTTGAAGTTGTATGCTGGTTGACTGCATTGTGTTTACAGAATTACCTCAAATCTTCATTTGGTGTTTCACCATGTATGTGCTGCATACATTTCATTCTGTGTTTTTTATGTTCTTCAGAAACAGTTTGTGCAAGACTACAGTAGAAGTATGATAATTATTTTCCTTAAACAGATGAACTTTTGTATTTTTCATGTAATCAGCTTTAATATTTTTCCTTTTTTCCTGTTAACTGTGAGCATTACTAGTATAATCTCGTCCTCTAATATTCAGATGACTTCAAGATTTTCAGATATATTGCATGAAGTTACTTTCATATAGTGTTTTTCTTATTCTTTAAGAGAGCAATATCAGATTCTATGAAGTGACATTTTTTTATTTTTGAAGGATCCCTTTGATTTTGGAATTTGCACGTTTTTCTGTGAAAGTAAACTGCATTAAGCTTGCATATGATTGCATACTTGATTTGAAGAGAGCTGGGATTACTGTAAGTGTTAAAATTAATTACGGTTGATTTTTTCTTGAACAACTCCCCACCCCATTGTGATTATACTTGAAAAATAACACTGGTGGTTTTGGGATCTTCTGTCCATTTCTGTGTTGTTTATATATTCATTAATTTAAACAATTACTTGGAGAAGTGATCTATTCCTAAACTAGACAGAAGAAGTAAGGTCAGAAGGTAGGGTACAGGTAAGAATAAGCTAAATAGCAGTGCAGTTTTTTTGGCAAGTAAATGTTAACTGTAAATTTTTGCCTATTTTTAAATGTTATCTCTGGAACAGTTTGATTGGCAGTTAAATGCTGCTTGCAGGTTTTGAAGATTTAACCAGTTTACCAATTGAGGTTGTAATTGGTCACCAAGATAAAAGCTTAAAAGCAGTTAATGTGATATACATTTGCTTTAGTCTTTATGAGTTCAGTATCAACCTTGCAAAACAGCATATGAATTCTACTTCAGATGAGGAGAAAACAGAGCATTTGTCTGGAGCCTGATTAGGAGACTGGTAGAAGGAGGAGTTCAAAAAAGTTTGCCAAAAAAAAAGCCCCAAAGTTGTTACTTTTTCTGGAAAGTGGGCCTTAAGCAGTGTAGCACTCTAATTTGAGCGAGAAACTCAGAGACGTTGTTCCACAAACTGCACTCCCTAATACTTTCCTTTACGTGGGTCTTTTCTGACAGTGTTTGTTCCTATGCCTTTCCCAGTTTCCCTTAGTAGGAATGATTCATTTTCCAGCAAACTGTTACTTGATTTGTTATTACTAACATGTAATGATTTTTTTACTCTTCTGCAGTATTTTTATTATTATGTTACTGTAGCGGTATTCTTAGATTAAAATTTTGTGTGGTCTACCTAATAACTAGTCTTTCAATGTGCATGCCCTTTTTGATTCTTACATCCAGCTAGCTCTGAGATCTGTTTTTTCTGTTCCTTCCCCGTTGTTGTGGTTTCGCCCCAGTGGGCAACTAACCACCACACAGCTTCTCACTCACTTTCCTCCGGTGGGATGGGAGAGAGAAACAGAAGAGTAAAAGTGAAAAAACTCTTGAGTTGAGATAAAAACAGGTTAATAATAAAAAAAAAGGGGAGGGGGAGAAAAAAATAACAGAAAAATAAAACTCGAGAAAAGACAAGTGATGCAAATGAAAACAATTGCTGACCACCAGCCAACCTACCAATGCCCAGCCAGTCCCTGAGCAGCAGCCCCCCCATCAACCTTCCCTCCCACTTTTATTGCTGAGCGTGATGCCATGTGGTCTGGAATATCCCTCTGGTCAGCCGGGCTCAGCTGTCCCAGCTGTGTCCCCTCCCAACTTCTTGTGCACCTCCAGCCCACTCACTGGCAGGGCAATGTGAGGAGCAGAAAAGGCCTTGGTGCTGTGGAAGCACTGCTCAGCAACAATTAGAACGTCCCTGTGTTATCAACACTGTTTTCAGCACAAATCCGAAACATAGCCCCATACAAGCTACTATGAAGTAAACTAGTGCTGTCCCAGAATCAGAACTGTTCATCACCGTATTTGGAAAACAGGTATGTTTTTCAATTACAAAAAAGTGTGAAGTGGTGCCTGGTTGTGTTGGGATCCCCATGAGTAATTTTTAATTGTCTGAAATATGCATGTAAGGAAATAAGTGGCAAATACTGCCAAACAAATTTCAAAGAGTATTTTCAAATTTCTACTATAAAGGTCCTACTTTGACTTACTTGTAATGTAAATTTAACTTATCCTCAGTGAAACTTTTTTATTCCAGGTGCCTGCTTCAGGCCCATTTTTTCTCCTGCAATTCTAAAATCATACACAATTCCATAGCATTCCACTGGAAGATGTATTTAAATCTCCTAGATCAAATATGCACAAGGATTTAGTTTGGCTATTTGTATAGACAGTTATAGCAAGTATCCCTTCTGCCGCAGCAGTAGAGAAGCCTTGCTTCTATTTCAGCCTTCTCTCTTAGAGTTAGTGGGTGTTTAACTGACCATCTTCAGACTGCCCAGCATCATTTTGACAGTGACCTCTTCATGGTAGAGTGAGAGTAATCTATATCAAGTTCCAGTTCCTTGGCTTTTGCCAAGTAGTGACATGTTTTGCAGCCATAACATGAATTCCATCTCTCTATGTGTTGGTCATTATGTTGTAGTGGCAGTTTTACATTCATGTAAGTTTTTCAAGATGTCATCTGTTTTCCAGTCATGAGGATGTTCAATTAATAAAGGTCTGAAATCAAATTACAGTATAGGAAATACCAAGTGTACATGGGTTTTCTCATTGCAAAGTCTAGCAGTGAACAATTTTAAAAATCATGGTAAAGTTATTTTGCAGCTTCAGCTTAGTAAGAGTGACTGCTGTTCAACAAATTCCACTCCCTTTTTATTGTTTCAGTTAATTAGCCAGTACAGTGCTGTGTTAGTGTAATTACGTGAGTTTAATCATCATTATGTTCCTTTTTAATTATTAAAATTATCATTTTATATGTTAATACTTCATAGGAGCAAGGGAAACTTATTGAAATAGAATGCCTGGAATGTGAATATGAAATGAAAAAATTTGGCACTAAAATTGTGACTTACACCAAAGAAGTTGTTGAGGTATGTTCTTTAACTTTGAGAGAAAAGTAAAAGTTTTAATTTGTTAAACATGGAAAATTGCATTGGATGATGTGTCTGAATTACGTTATACTGATCAGATACTCTTTTAAACTTTATATTCTTGCTAATTGGACTGCCAAGAAGAAAACAGGAAAAAATAAAGAACAGTTGTATATTCCTCCTGTAAGTCTTCTGTCTGATTATTTTCATAATGTATTTCTTTCCAAGAGTAAAGATGGTAGCATTGAGGCATGCAAAGGCAACATTTTCTTGTTTTCATATTTCACATTTATGGGAGGTTTTTTCGTAGAATATCTCAAGTTGGAAGGGACCCATAAGGATCGTCAAGTCCTACTCAACTATTGCATGTTATGGGCAGTCTCATACAAATTCTTATGTTACAGAAATGCAGATTATTCCTGATAAATTGTCACACAGAGGAGGATTTTCTTAGATTTCTGTAGTCAGATGACTCAGTTATAATTCAGACCATCAAAAGTAAAGCCTAAATTGTCAATATTATCAATGAGATTAGGTAGATACCTACAATGAGCAATGTAGAACAGCTGTTGGAGGCACCTGAAGTTCCTAAAATTAGAAGTATGAATATATTTCATGGAAATTGATAGTGTTAGTGCATAAACTGACTCCTATCTATGACTTCTCATTTTGGGGTTCAGAAATTCCATTGGTCTTTTGAAAAAAAAAGTTCATGAATTCCTCATGATATGAAACACTACTAATACTGCTTAAATAAAAAATAGGATATTTAGGCATTTAGATATTTTGAAATATTCCTACTGCAGTGTATGCAGTTGGAGATTTTGTGTTTGATTTTTTCTTTTTTCTTAATGGCATAACCTCTAAAAATAACTTAATTAGCAGTGTCTGTTACTGTAGGTAAGAATTTGCTTTTAGATTTAATAAGAACCAAGTTTAATTGACAGTATGGCAAAGCTCATTCATAAAATTTCTTTTTTTCCTCTTTTACACTGCATTTGTAGCTTAGTTAAAAAAAAAGAAAGCAGCAGCTAAGCCTTCTGAATTCACAAATATTTCACAATTATCAGTTTCTGGTTATCATAAGAAAGGTGAATAGCTGACAGACTTCTGCCTGAAACATGTAGTAGCAGCATGGAGTGCCTAAAAGAAGTACTGCTTAGTTATTGATACCTATTTAAAAAAAAAAAGGTTTTATTAAAGAAATTGTAAAAAAAAAAAAAAAAAATTCCGAAGTCTGCTGGCTGAGAGACTGCTTTCTGTTGGAAACAGCCCTAAGATTAAAATTTGGAGGAATGTGTAAGAACTTCTATTTGTTAAATGCAATATATGTTGATTAATTTTTCATTTGTGTAGGCTCAGCTGGAATTGATAAAAAATCTGGAGTTAACCTTAATACATGCAGTTCAGTTGGGAGATCCTGATGTCATTCAGGTTGTTTGTACAACCCAGTGGAATTTGTGCTTATCACTACTACAACACAATTTGCATCAACATGTGCGAAAGCCGTTGATATCAGTTGCTGATGTCCTTGAAGAGATTGACAGGTACCTTTCTACACTGTGCATTTTTTTTGTTTGTTACTTTGAAAGGTCTAATGGCTGAGCATCAAATTCATTTAAAAGCTAAAGCTCTATGATGTAAAGTGTTTGAAAATTTTCCACTACTTATAATAAATTAACATCTGCGTTTTGCCTACATTTCCTTGTTAATCATTTAAATATAGGTTCCTTTCAGGCAAAATTCCACACTGTTTAATGGCCTATAGCAAATACTGAAATTTATTAGGAACTGAAAAAACACTGTTGTACTGCAGTTGCCAGCTGGTATTTAACCACAACTGTAGTTAATCAAAATTATCAGTTAGTCTATGAGATGTGTTGTTTCCTCATGGCTGTGTTTTCTTATGCAGGGTTAGTGGAAGTACAATGTGGTTAAATTTTCTAAGTAATTTCATTAAAAAGGCATGGTAGTGAAAAAGGAGGAGGCAAGTAAGTTAAAAAGGGAATATCTATTTTCATACTGGAGTCACTTTTAATTATTGAGTTTCACTTTTGTGTAATTTTTAGAGTTTTGGTTTGCCTTGTTATAACAGTTATATTTAAATTCGTATTCCTTAGCATGTTGATTTTGTTGCGCTGCCAAGTTCATATGGAAATAGCTCGTATTGAAGAAGATGGGGATAGAATAGAGGCTGCTGTGGAACATTTGCAAAAAGCTATACATCTAAACAACGGTGGGCAGTATGAAGAATATCTGAGACTGACTTTTAACCGTCTCCGTTTGTGCACTATGCTGTATAAGTCACCTGAGCGTCTAGAGGATCGGGCAGTAATGATGATTGAACAGGTAATCATGAGGACTAAGGTCAGTAGATGAAATAGGTTTGCTTACTAAATTGTGGCAGAGGAAAGCCAGCTGTTTGGTAAAACTGCATATTAGTAGAGCTAGCATCAGCTTACTATAAGCAAATTGGCATTGGTTGGTTGACTTGAAAAACTCTCTGCATTGTCTCTGTGGTGGTCATGCTGCTTCACACTGTGAAGATTGCAAAAGAGATTTTTTCCACTCATGTTCAAAGCTTATTTCTTGGAAGGGGAGGGAAAGTTATTTATTGCCAATAATATCAGCAAAAAAAGAAGCCTATTAATAATCATCAACAATTAAGATTTCATTGTGTGGAACAGTGTTTTCATCAATGAGGGGAGCAGTGGCCAAATAGCAAACATCCTAGCTGGCTATGAGATAATACATAGTAAGTTGCACTTACAAATGATGCTAAATAATATAGTCTAAAGTCACATTGTAGTCATTGTTAGGAGTTATTGCATCTAATTCTGTTGTGGTGCCTCAGCACCTGAACCAAAGTGGTATTGCCAGCTGATTGTTAGTTGGCTAAAAGAAGTTTCAGCTATACGCCATTTTGGGATATTCACGGAAATTCAGATGTACCTAAAATCAGCACTGGAAAGCTGCTGGTGAGTTATGGCTATTGTTAAGATAAAGAAAAGTGAAGATTTTTTTTTGTCTAGTTTTAATGCTTTTCCATGCAAGCTTACTCTGCTTAAATATTATTTTTAGAAAAGCACTTGTACCGCCTCTAACTTTGGCTAATTCTGAGTGGACTAGTAATTTTTTATATTTTGTAGCAATTACTGGTTATTGCACAAAGGATGTGTAATGATTGGTTTCTAAATAAATGCTGTTCTTTATTTAAGAAAGTATAACATAATGACATTATGTTATGTTATGTTATACACTGAGGAACATACTGTAAAGATCCATGAGGAGCATGAACAGCGCTTTGTATTCAGTTATTTTGGATGTATTCATGTCAAGATCAACCAAAGTTCTACAGTCACTTTGAATAACAGTAATACTGCAGAATGTTGTGTAAGATATATGAAGATACACTATTCCTGTAGATATCTTGTTGTTAGTACCAAGTTCTATGATCTGCATTCTGTTATGTTTAGTAAGATGTATAAATAGGAATATCATAAAAATGAACTGTATAACAATTAGTTCTTTTCTTTACATAGGCTAAAAGGGGAAAGCAGGAGGATAACGTGAGGAAAAAGAGGTCTCTTCTGGTAAATGCAGGTCTTGCACTAGCTCCTGATTCGTTTCAAGTAGTTCTTGATAGTGAAAATGAAGCTAAAGGTAATGTGTGACTAAAACACGTATGTATGACTAAAAGTTACTGCACTTGACTTTGACTGCTTTCCGCAATGCTAAAGGTTGGACATAACATGTAGCGGCAACATGTAGATAATATTGCGATATAGATGACGTGACGGTTCTTCTGAATTCTGTGGCAAAGCTCCTATTGATTTCATTAGGGATCTAAGTTGTATATTGTGATACTAGAAGGGGAAATGTTTTGGGGTTTTTTTTTCTGCTATGAATTCATCTGAATTTTATTGTTGTGCTGTAGTGTGCTGTAAGTTATGCCGTAATTTTATTTTCACTATGTGCAACTCCTGAATGTTCTTGCCCACGGTCATTTTTAAGTGGTATTTTCAGAAGTTTCACCCCCTAATATTCTGTGTTAGTTACATACAATATTGAGCATTCATTCTATATTGTAATTGTCACTCTGTTCTAAAATCTTATTTTGAGAGATCCGAGTTTTGCACAGAGATTTATGCATGAATTCTTCATTTACTTTCTAAAATATGGATCATAAATAGGCATGTTCCTTATGCCACAAATAGCTTCAGTTGTTGAAGAAGAGTAGACAGGGAACGGATTTCCCAGATTGCTTGAACTGTTTTATCTTACCTTGGCAACAAAGCAAGTGTGTGACTAATTTAAGTGACTTTCTGAGTATACTCAGTGTACTCCCAGGGTAGAGATTGTCCTGGAGGAAGGGAATGCTACAGAGTCCTCTGTTTCCAGAACAGTCTGTTTGTGCTGTGGAAGGCCATGCAGTTCTCTCATGCAATCTATTGAGCCAGGCTAAACTGTTTACCTTGCATATTCTCATTTCAAACTTGACCAAGTGATGACTTACAAGTAAGAATGTTGTTTACAGAATCAACAGTCCCACTTCGTGCAGTACGTTTAAGTATATGAAAATTATTTTGTTGGAAAACATTTTCATGCATGATTTAAGGTGATAAAGTGCATTGCATTTGTGCAATGAACAGAATTAAAAGTATGCATCAATTTCTACTTGCTCTTGAATTTTGAGCTAACAACTGTAAAATTATATCCCAGCTTCCTCAGAGTAAACATTACTACACATTAGCCTTCCAAGATAAGCCATTAAAAAGAGTAAGATTAATGGAATTATTACAGTATGTTCTATCTGCTTAACACAACGTTTTGTGAAATTTTTTTTTATATTTCAGTTGTTCTTGAGGTTGTTGTCTAGCAAGTTTTTTGCTTTTTCCATGACACTAATGTTAAAACAAACTTAAACATGTTTATTGAAGGAGTAAGTAAATATATATGCAACAGTATTATTAAAATATACATAGGACAGGACATCAGATTTGTAGGGTTATTTTTTCTTTTAAGTTGTATAAATAACTGTGCATCAACATATCATTCTTCTTTCGTGTCTATGCTGGCCTATTTTAGTGAGAGTTGTACGCACAGGTCCAGAGAACAATGTACTTTTTTAATCCACAATTCCTTACCATACAACCTTACCTCATGTTACTGCTATTACGTATGATACTGAAGAATTTCTGTCAGTTGATCTATGTGTATAGTTAGGTAAGACAACCTTATCATATGCTGGATAACGCATTGCAAAATATTTGTAATAAGAATGGTAAGACACTATACCTTCCACTTTTTGTTGTAAGTGAATGTAAGTGAACCTGCTTTTATATATATATATATATATATATATATATATATATATATATATATAAAAACCAGAGATACTTTATGTGTATTTGCTGCTATTTGGCAAATTTTTGGAGGATCAAATTAAAAGTTACTCAGACTGCATTATGTTAGGGACCGTCACTTAGATTCAAGTGAATGTACAAACCCATTGGATTTCCCAGTCACATCAAGTTACTTGTATTCTAATGCAAAGCATTTCGTCCATGTCATATAGTAATCTCTTTTTGATGTATCTGTACCACTGGAGTAATTTTCTACCTCATGGGGCCAGCTTGTTCTTCCCTTGCATCGTTTTTCTTTGTTCCTTATTTCTTTGCATAATATTTTTGCCCAGTATCTTGTTGAGTAAGTAAAAAAGTCAACATTCTCAAATTAAACCAAAACAACAGACTTGAATATTGACTGAAAATGTGTCTGATTAGATAAGTTTTCTTAAAATTCAGCATGAATGTGAACTTTGCATATGACTATCCATTTACGCTTGACTGAGGCCGAGTAATGCATGTCCTGCAGAAAAGAGTTGTACTGGAGATATTTGGTGGACAAACAAGCATAAATTGTTTTTTGTGTGGGACAGCTATATCTGAAGATACGGGAAAAACAGAATAGATGCTGATGGGTTGTGGTTTTTCTCGTGATGGTTGGGTGGGGCTGAAAAAAGGGCTGGATTTCAAGTGTTTAAGAAAGTAGTTATCAATCAAATTGCATACCCTTCATGTGGATTTTTTTCATCTCTAACACTTAAATTACCTTAAATTCTTTTTTCTTTGTTAAGTTTCCTCAGGTAAAAGTAGGAGTCAAATAAGCTACCTCTGTGCAAAAGCACAACATCATATTAAAAGCGTGGAGAAAGTTGTTGAACATTTGAAACACTTAAGAAATGAAAATTACAGAGAGAGGTAATTACTGTAGTCAAGAAGTCTCTCTTTCGTCTGGTATAGAAGTCTCTAAGGGGAGAGTTTCTTACTGCAGCTGTTAAGTTACTTGATGACACCTTGTAAAAGGCTGAATAATTCAGTCAGGCCTGGCAAAGCATTTAAGCATATGTTTTTGTCGAAAAGTTGCATTATATTCACATGCTGTGCATAATTGTATTCTTTTGCGGTTTCTAATCTGCTCTCTCACATGCACCTATAAACTCACCTGTTGTATTGATACGAACTGAACACACAGAAGAACGAGTGGATTAAGGCTGGAAGACTGAATACTTGATGTACAATTGGAACTGCTGAACTGTCTTTTTAGGTCCTTGCACCACATTGCATGCTACAACCTTTTTGACAAAGCAATGAGTTAGTCCATTCTGAGAGACAGTAAGATTAATCTGTAGGAAAATCACAGGTTTTGTTCTGACTATTTGTATATCATTTCATCATCCTTTATTTAAAAGGATGTGTTTCCTTCTTTTCTTGTGCACTAAAAATTGCTGAGATGAAGTTTGAACTGAATTGTTTTCTAAAAAATTCTAAATCCAAACTTGTTTTCAAGACTTATTTTGAAATTCTTAACATCAGTTTTGAAATATTTTGTTTAGTTTATATTATAAGATAGATAATTAGGGGTGTCACACACATTTTGAAATGTCAGTATAGTTACTATCCAAAACAAGAATTTTGTTCCACTCTTAATATGCTGAAGGTATTTTTCTTAATTAATAAAGTAATAGTGTTATCTTTGCTACTGATAAGAAGTCTTCCATTTATTAGTTTTTGTTAGATTTAAAATTTTATTTGTGATGGCCGTCATTACTGACATGATTCTTTTGTCGATCATGACGCATGGAAGATAATCCTGCTTACAGAGTAATTTTGTGTATGCCTTTTCTTTGGCAGAATTGTACTTTGGGCAGATTTGGCAAAAGTTGCATGTAAACAAGAAGTATGGGATGTCTGCCGTGCAGCATGCAGATTTTGTCTCTTGTTTGATGATACTTTGTTTAGGAAGGTAACAAAGCCTAAAAAAAGTAAGTGAACAAACTATTTTGAATGTTGTAAGAGGAAATTTTTCCTCATTTATTAGAGTTACTTGAAGGAGTCAACCAATATTATTATTTTCTTCCTTGCCATTCCCAGAGTTCCCTGAGACTCTTGTCTATCACTGCACGTTGGCATACATGGAATATTCTTTCTACCTCTGAATCTAGAAATCAGTCAATACATTTTTCTTTCAAAACCATACTTTGCCTTCAGAAGTGTTTCACCAGTGCTAAAGAGAAGTACTTACATGAAATGTATCTATCTAAGAAAACAGGTTCATTCCCTAATGGTCATCTAGGTCTATATTATCTGTCTCTGTCATACTTAATGACCTGAGGAAGTTGAAGAAAAACAGATTATCAGTCACTTTGTATGAGGCTCATGTGGTGATATATTTTACACTTTATTCGCTTATTATTAGTGGTTCCCCGGAGGTATCCGACATTGTGCCTTGTTTCTTGAGCATCTGCTGAAAACCTACCACACGCATTAAAAGAGTTCTCAACTCAGGGAAAGAACACTTTCAAACCACTAGCTGCTTGCTGACTTTCATATATCTCTGTTAGTTTGTAAAGCTCACCTTTAAGAATAGATTAAATTCTAGTGCATACCCTGTTGGCTGTTTTTTTTTCCTCTAGCCAATGTTAATTGAACCTATTCCACATTTTCTCTCCAGATTGTTTCCAAGGTCCACTTAAAATAAGACATTAATATACCTGTTCTCTTTCACAAGTTTTGCATCTCCAGACTAGCTGTGTTTCGTTTTTCATCTGTTTTCCAAACCAAAGGGAAAAAGAAGTATTTACCAGAAACTAAAGGCAACCATGCACCAAAAGCATCATGAATAGGAACTGGTGGGTTCTTTTTCTGCTTCACAAGTTTTGCATCTGCAAGGTAAAGGTGTCTTTCTCATACTCTGAATGTTCAGAGGGCCGTATAATTCTATCTGTGTTAGTCTAAACACTTTTCCTGGGTATGCAGGAGTTCAAGACACTTTTCGTCTCTCGTCAGAAGTGTGTCATGTGGTTCGATCAAAGTTTGTTCTGAGGTTGCTGAAGTCGGTTATGCTTTCAGAGGTAGAACTTCACTAAAAATCAAACAATAGCTGTGACCTCACTGAAGGTTTCCATTCTCAAGAACTGTAGAGTGGCCTCCTGGAAACCCATTCATACTTTCAGTGAGTGCTGTGTGTTTCTGTAAATGTGAAGGAAAAAACACCTCATTTGGTGGAGCAGTTGAGGTAATCTATTCCAGGCAGTTTCTAACTGTGGGAATACTACCTGTAGTTAAGTGAAATGTGAAGAAGCTTATAGATACTCAAGGCTGGAAGATAAATTTATGTTCGACTGGAGTTCTCCAAGAACTGTTGACACCATTGATTTTCATGTTACACTTAATTTTTCTTTACTACTACGAATTCTAGGATTAATTTGAGAGAAAAGGGAAAGGTTGTCTTTGTATCATATTGAGGACAGGGAAAAGTTAATTGTTGTGGTGTGAAGACCCTCTAGAGAGGGCTGCTGAGTTGTCAGGAAGGCCTATATAAATACAAATAATTCTAGATGTTCTAGAGTTACAGAAAAAGAACACACCAGTTCCTGTTAATTATCCTTTTGGTGCGTGGTTGTCATGAGTTTCTGGTAAGTACTTCTTTTTCCCTTTGGTTTGGAAAAGAGATGAAAGATGAAACATGGCTAGTCTGGAGAAATTAAATATGTGTGATTGGTCTAGGAACCAGTAGCAATCCAGTCAAATTATCAGACTGTCTTAAGAAAAAAAACCCATTACTTTTAAACAGAAATTAAAAGGTTATTTTGGAATATCAAAGTATGGTTTAAAAAATTAAACAGACTACTCAGATTTATCGAAGGGTATTGAACTTGATGGGTCAAACAGAACCCAGGTTCAGGACATTGCTTGGATACAGATTCTGAAAAACTGAGAAGATAGGCCAGGAAAAAAAGCAGCTTTGTGTATCCTACTTCTTACGCCTTTCCTCAAACACCCACTACTGGCCGGTGATGGAGAGGGAACCCACTGTGACTGCTTTCATGCTCTTACTTTGTGTTGATATTAAAAGAATCTTGGTCATTTTTCTTCATTATTAAACCAAAGAATAATAATGCTGTTTTTCTCTGTATTGATGTTTATGTTGCCAG
Organism: Opisthocomus hoazin; assembly: GCF_030867145.1. Classification (NCBI taxonomy): domain Eukaryota; kingdom Metazoa; phylum Chordata; class Aves; order Opisthocomiformes; family Opisthocomidae; genus Opisthocomus; species Opisthocomus hoazin. Next base: position 80,811,261 of record NC_134419.1, on the reverse strand, counting down.
AAAGTCAAACCCATCTATGATTTAAAACAAACTGAGATTTTAGCCACTAGATCATGTCCAGCATTCCTCTTCCACTGAAGCAGTAAAACTGAATGAGAGCCCATGGGTTATATTCATATTAATGTAATTTCAGTATCCATGTAATGACTGGAGCAAGTTATTTACTGCAAATATTGCAGTTTATGCACAAATACAGCAAAATCACAGGTATATACCTGAGCACTGCTGGAGAAGAACGGGTTTTGAGTGCAGTAAATTGTACTGGTGAAAAAAAACTTTGAGAGAAATAATTTAAAATCTGTACTTGTTAACTTTTTCTTGTGGATTTAAGAATGTGTAGGGATTTTGAAATTTTCAAATAAAGGGTGTTTATTTCTGATTTGCATGGTAATAATAATGGATTTGATTGTTTATTTGTTTATAGCACAGAAGAAGACAGCTAGCACAACTATGATGGATGGTGATCAAGGTGACAGCTTACCAGGAGAATCATTACTACCTGCTAAATCCTTCTCTTTTGAAAGAGATTTACTCAGAATATTAGCAGAAATAAGGTTCATTAATGCAGAGGTAAATAAATTACACAGCTGTCATTCATATTTGTTTCATTTAGCTATGTTTTATGTATAATTCTTTGTCTAAATCTTATAGCGCTGGAATTTTAATTTTAATTATTGTCCATCTCTCCTGGAACTTAAGGAAGAAGTAGTTTTATGAAGCATCTGTATCAAAATACTGTGTCAAAGTAACTACAGCAATAGTCTCACTGCAGGTGGTGATAACACTTTTTTACCAGGGATTCTATTATAAATGCTTGACATGTGACGTATTTTTGGATCCTTAAAGTTCCAGCGTGATTTTAAAAAATAAATAAAAAAATATATATAATATATAAATATTTTTTTCTCAATGAAATTATTTAGTAAAATTAGCTGTAGACAATTTGAAGATTATGAGGTGTTTTACATTGTATTTCATATAGTTTTACGTGCCAGTACAACATCTGAAAAAGCATTTTGTATTTTGTAATTTTTTGAAAAGGTAACAACACTAATACTAAGTCGCAGTCTACTTTCACAATGATAACCTGGGTAGAAAATTCATTTCTCTGTATCTTTCCAGGCAACTGTTCATTTATTAAGACTGCAGGGAGTTGAACTGAATGATCATGCTGTATCTCCAGAAGATACAAGCCAGTATTCTCCAGGATATGATTCAGAATGGAAAACATACAGGTGCTTTTCTTTAAAGTGTAACAAGACCTGGGAACTCTTACCAGATTATTATTATCACACACAGATGATAATTGGAAAAGTTATTTCATCTTAGTAAAATTCGTTGTCACGAGATGCTTCATAATTTTTAGGTAGTCATGGTAATGGGAAAAGGAAAAGAATCTAAAAAAATAGTTTGAAATAGTTTTTCTGTAGTTCGCTTTCATTCTGGAGTGTGCATTTTATTTTTCATTTTACATTTATTTTTCTGAAACCAGAAGCTCGTATCCCAACTGTACAAACTAGTAAATCTGTGTTATATTGACATTTAGACCATAAAATTCTATTTTTAAAAATACGTTTCCCTAAATCAAAAAACTCTTTGTCTTGCTCTGTAGCTCTGTCACGAATAGGACTTTGTTATGTAGCTGTGGTTTAGCAGCAATTTAGGATTTATTAATATTTTTGAGGTAGATCACAAGATTACGTATTATTTACAGCACTTAATCAGCCAATTTAACAGAGTGATTCAGTGGAATGTGTTACAATCAAAACAGTGACTTAATTAAAGATTCGAAAATGGCAGGAATCATCCAAAACTTACAGCAGTGTTGCACACACAGATGAAGTTTAAATAAAATCACACGTACGGGCAGACTAATGGTTCTGAATCAAATTGCACACAGACAGGCAAATGATTCTGGACCAAACTGCGCACACACAGAGGTTAACCTGTAATTAAAATTTTGCTTTTCGTGAGTTTCATGGTTTACTCACTTTTACGTGCTGGCATTCATCAACGGGCAGTCAGTGAACCTCGCAAAATCAGGCCTTTGAGTCCTCACACAATCATCGATGGATGATCTTTCAGTCCTCACACAGTCTACCCTGTGAGGCGTTCCAGCTGAGGGGAACGTGTGGGGTCATACAGCCCCCTCCAGTCCTAGAGAGCTCAAAGGTCTCACTTACTGATCGCTATTTGTAGGAACTCAAGATGATTGACTTTGTTCAATACTTTAGTTTCTGGCCACAACTGGTGCTGAGTCATTCTGGTAGACAATTCAGGCAGCAGACAGCCTAGGTGTGACCAGGGAGTGCCTGGCCACCCCAGCTCCAGGCTGCTACACTTGTAATGAAGATAACAGTACAATGGGAGGTTTTGCCAAAGCGTGCATGGCTTATCCTGGTGTGTCATTTGGGCAGTAGATGGCCTAGGTGTGGTTGCACCACCACAAACTCCTGTAACTATGATGATGTCTGAGCACCCGAATACATAAAATGAATTACTTCAGTTTGCAAAGCTAGTCTGTTCCATCCAATCAAATGAAATGAATAAGGGAGAGTAGAACATAGCAAGTATTGTGTTTTTTTTCTCCTGTGATTATTTCTTGCGAAGGAGGAGAGAGGGGAGAGTACTGAAGGTGATACTTCAACTCTCCTCTTTTCACATTCATGCTAATATTAGCCTTGTTGTGACAGTGGTCATGTCCTGAAAGAGTAGGGTGTTATGTCCCTGAGGCTGTTCGTTAAGTCTGAAGATTAGGTAAAGTTTCTCACACTGTCTGCTTGCGAATGTCCTTAAAATGGGAAAAAGTATAAACTGATCAGAACCAAGGGACAAGGAAGATGAGGATTCTGTTCCAAAATTTGCGACTAAGCTGTTTCTGAGTTTACCAAATGAGATTAAATACTTAGGGGAAAAAAAAAATGCTTGGGTCTACTGTGTCCTGTACCATTGTTGACATAGTAATACCCTGTGTCAGTTTGTGCTTTTGGTTTTGTGGCCTGACCATGGCCATTCTGTATTGTTACTCAAGACTGTATTTTTAATAATGTATTTTCTAAGTAATGGTACATCTCGATAATTTAGGGGAAAAAAAAAGTAAATAAGTAAAGCTATTGAAAGAAAGTTATTGCATAGACTATGAAAAAGATGTTATTGTATTAAAAATGAATTTAGCATTTCAGAACATCTGGAGGTATCTTTGAGTGCAAGAACACATGCAGTTGTTAAGTGAAAAAGACGCCTCCTTAACACTTGAGTGGAAGCCTTACTTGTATCTGTATTCAGGTAGAGCTCTGGCATTGGTATTTAATGATTTCTAGCACAGATGTGTGGATTGACACGTGCATTTTAAAAAAACGTGAGGATGAAGCATGAACTGTAGTCACTCTTTTTTAAGCTAATAGCATTTGAGTGTCAGAGACTATTCATTTTATGTTGATACTAATTCCGTTCCTGAGTCATCTCCTCATCCAGGTCAAATATAAGTTAATGGATGAAGGCTTAATAAATGCAACTGAAAAGTAATTAGAATTTTGTTGCGGTTGTTGATTGAGATGTGCTACTGCATGTTTAACCTTATAATTCCTCTATGTTGAAGTTTTGGAATAACAGCTTCTTTATATTAATTTTATAGTTTATGGATAGACTACTTATCTCAGTATGCTATGGAAAACTTCCAACGTGCAGCTGAAATAGGAGAAGAATTGAATGAAGCCTGGATTGTTCACAATGCTGTAGTGTATATCTTAAACTACAATAGACATCTTATCTCTTCAGGAAGACAGAGGGAAATTACTGAGCATCTGCAGACTCTTCTTGGAGCCATTAAGACTGTTGGGCACAATGGGTAAATTTAGTTGTTTTGTTATGAGCATGCTCTTTTTTTCTGAAACAAAAAAATATTTTTGCAAACACTGTAAGTCACTTTGTGCTGTGAAATGCTCTCATTGCTGGCTTTTAGTGGTAGGAGGAACAGTTTGGTATACACAGAGTAGTTCAGATAAATTTAATTTTGTGGTGTGAAAATGACTTTTTAGTTCTTTCTGTTTGTTACTATTCACTGTAAGCCATGTTAACTTTAGACTAAGCAGTATTAGTTTCTTTTTATTGTGGAGTGGCAACATGCAAATGGGAAAGAGCATTTTGTTAAGCTAGTTAGAAAGAATCAGGAAAATTTTCTTAGCCTGTGAGTTTGCAGGACAACTTGAAATGTGTTTGCTTGCTGTCAATTGCTCTGAAATTAAATTGTATTGTAAATGTTCCTAATCAGAGTAAGGTGGTTATTACTTGTTCTGAAATATAAAAGAGAACAAAGAAAATAAAGCAAATGTGCACATTAATAGACCATGAAAATGCAGGTTCCACAGTGGTGTAGAGAAATCCTGTTCTGTAGTAAAAGCAGTGGGAAAATGATGGACTGGGAGATAGTCAAGTCACAGTCTGACTGTGGGACAAAATCCTAGAAATTTTAGCACGTTACTGGCAGTGACCTCAGCACTAGGCCAACTGCTTAGGACCATCAGCAAAGGCGGCTCTTTTAACAGTACTGGAGAGCAAAGCCTAAGTGCAGTTTGTAGAGAGATCATAGAGTCATAGAACAGTTTGGGTAGGAAGGGACCTTTAAGTGTCATCCAGTCCAACTCCCCTGCAATGAGCAGGGACGTCTTCAACTGGATCAGGTTGCTCAGAGCCCCGTCCAGCCTGGCCTTGAATGTGTCCAGGGATGGGGCATCTCCCACCTGTCTGGGCAACCTGTGCCAGTGCCTCACCACCCTCATTATAGAAAAATTCTTCCTAATATCCAGTCTAAACCTATCCTCTTTTAGTTTAAAACCATTACCTCTTGTCCTGTAGCAACAGGCACTGCTAAAAAGTTTGCCCTATCTTTCTTATAAGCTCCCCTTAATTAATGAAAGGCTGCAATAAGGTCTCCCCAGAGCCTTCTCTTCTCCTGATGAAAAATGGTAATACCTGCTTATTAATTCTGATATTTATATTGGCATGTATCAGCAATAATCTCTTAGTCACAATTAAGTTTGTGTTTTCTCAAAAAAAAAAAAGGTAATTCCAGCTCAGTAGTTTTTTGGCGTGAAGAGTAATATGGTGTAATAAATAAGTGGTTTTATGTGAGAGGCTTGGCTTAGATGCATTTTTTTAGGAAATAGTTATTATTTTCATGTGTAGCAGCCCACTGATAAAAAATGATATTTTAAATGTGTGTGTCTGACTGTTTTTTTTTCTGTGACCACATAGGACCTTCAATTATAGAAAGAGCTGAAAGAATGTGATGTGAGCTATGAGAGTTGGTTGTGGTTTTTTGTACATTTAACCATTGTAACTGCTTTTCCAGTGGGAAAATATTTTGTAACATCCGTAATTTTGCTTTCTAAGAAAAACCTAGATTTCTCAAATGATCTTTATTACTTGAAAGAAATAAACTTTATTATTTCTTCTTATTTTGATCTGTTGCAGTATGCACTGCTCATTTTTGTTTTCTTCTACAGAAACACTGTGATTTTATTGATGTTGTGTAATGCTTTGGCTCGGGGCTTGATGCTTTGTTGGATTCCAAAGGCAAAACTTGCTGAGAAGAAAAAAAAAGATGGAGCAACAGACAGAAGCAGAAAAGCTGCAGCACAGAAACATGAAAAAGCAAACGTCATCCCGTCTTTTTCAGTAGATCCCAGTGGACTTCCTGATATCAAAGCTGCCTTAGAGGTACAAAGCCCTCATTTTTTGTAGTCTTTTTTGGTCTGCTGTCATATATTACAATTCATATAAATTAAATTGTAGAAATTTTTTCAGAACAATAAGCTACCATCTTTTACAGTTCCTGCCACCACGTGTCTTTACGAAATGATCACTGAAGTTCCTTACCAACTGGGGCTGAGGACTGTGACTTCTATTTGCTATATGAATTGATGTAATGGAGATATTGTTAGGCTTAGAGATGCATGTGCAATAATATTAAAATAACTAGTAGATAGCATGTTCCATACAAAGAGCTTTCCACATTTCTCCTGTGTTTCAGTAATTTTTTCTTCTTGGTGTTTAGATTTGTGAATTTGCCCTAAGTGTGACAACTGAAACCGTACCTGGTGAAACAGTATGTATTGCTGCACAACAACAGATCATTGCTACGTGGGTGAAAGCAAAACAGTTAAATCAGCAGCAGATCGGACATAAACTTGGGATTGAGGAGGAGGTATTATTTCTCCGAAATCATGCACAATGTTGAAACTTTTTTTTTGAAAAATTAAAAAATTAATACATTCAATTAATAGTGACAAATTATCAATATGTATTTTCTTCTATGCATTTGAATACAATGTGAAAATAAATTTTGGCTGAAGTTATCATAAATCTTTATGGAATACAGCATATTTTTCACATAGGGCATAGCAGTGAGTCTACATTTCTTAACTCTGCCTGCTATTTTTGGCTGCCAATAATAATTATGGTGATGTCTGTCATATGATGACTCTATAACAAAGTTGGTTTTGAATTCATACATTTAAAATAATAAAATGGCTGTATTAAAAATGTTAAGAAAAATCAGCTATATTCGTATCAACATTTAGTATGGTCTCTTTATATATAGAATATGGACCTAGTAAGTTGGAAATTAATATTTTGTTCCTATCTTTTTATTTTATTCTGTTTATAAAATTGGAATTTCTTAGTGATATATGGAATTTACATTCATTGTATTGTTGCTGTGGTTTTTTAATGTTGAAACTGTAATAGTTCAGAGTTCACAATGTAATTAAAAATAAATACATAAAATCCCTCATTTTAAGGACACAATAAAGGAAGGAAGACTTCCTTAATGCAAATGGAGGTTTTCAAACATAGGTATTATTACCTTGTCATCTAAATTAATGTCCTTAATAATGTTTACCTGCAAAAAAAAAAATCTGTTAAATTGAATTTTTTATTTCTGCTTAGAATAATAATGAAGCACAAAATCCTATGGCAAGAATTCTTGTTGGTCTAGAAATGTATTCATGTAACAGCTTGGGCCTCATGGATTTCACTCTTCCTAGCTTATCGCAGGTATTTAGTTTTGTTATATTACTTCTTGAGTTTTCAGAAATTGCATAGTGTAAATGTGATTTCAGTTTTGGATGGGGGCAAAATTAATTTTGAAACTTCTATTGTACCGTTATTTCCTTTAAAACTTTCCAAGAGATTGAATAGTTATAAAGGTAGAAGATTTTTGTGACTGAATATTTTCATTTATCCAAAACCCAGATAGCATTAGAATACCAGTATTAGAATTATTCCCATGTTGCTTTGGAGCGCGGACACTGTAAAATATGCAGCCAATTTCAGAAAAATGCAGTTACTTAGAAGAACTTATCTGTAAGGAAGATTCACTAAAAGAGAATTGGTTCTGTTTTAACCACAGCTGGGACAGATATATTTCCCCATTTAGCTAGGAACCTGGTCACATTGCCTAGCTCTTTTGTAGAAGTCCTTCTTTCTAGAGACTGGGATCTGGGTCCTTATAAATATATAGGTATCTAACTCTAGTTTGTCTACAGATTTATGTGAAATATTATGAGTTAGCTTTCGCTGTTGCTTCACTGGCTTAGTTTTGGAGAGGAGTATTGTAGTATCCTCATTTTGACCAATATATTAACAACTCCCATTGTCTTAAAGAGATGGCACTTCCTGACTGACGCGTGCAGAAGCAGGGAAGACGTTTAGATCCTATAATGAAACTACATATGAAACACTGTTGCTGTAAAACCAGTTCTATCTCCCATTCTTACCTTTGGCATAGCTAATGGGCTCTGAATTTTGAAAGTCCTGTAGCGCTGTTTTTCAGAAGAGGACTGAGGACACGTAATAAGTCTGGGCAGCTACTGCTGATCAAAAGACGTGCACGCTTAAAGCTGGATTTACGTACTCTATTATAATACTTACTACAGGGTGAACGATGCTTCTCTTTTGTATATTTTGATTGTTCTTTTAACTCTTTGGTTTTCTGAATTGCTTTATCATGTACTTGTTCTACATCGTGGTGGGTTGTATGGAAGGCACAGCTGTAAGCATGTAAGTGCTATAGAAAAGAGTGTGATGGAAACCTGAGATTTAAACTCTGTTTTGTCTTTTTTATTTTTTGTTTCCAGTTAGTGAAATTGGCTTTAGAATGCAGTTGGTCAGATTCCTTAGTGGAACTGCAGACACTAACACGACTTACATATTTTGCTTATGTATCACATGACTATGAAATAGTGATGACTTGTTCCAAAAGGATCTTGCAATCAGATGAGAATCTTTTCCACAATAGAGATATTAAGAAATATGAAATGTAAGTACATGGAATTTTGCATGGTACTGTGGTATACTTGAACTAAGTTTTGAAGAAGGATATAGGGTAAATGCATCTGATCACATAACTAAAAATTAAAGAATCTTTTTCACAAAGAAACTGTCCGGTTAGAGATGAAAGCAGAATTTTCCTACTTCTGCTGATTCTGTTGTTAGCAGTTAACGTAAGTACTGCAGATGATGTTTAGATCTGCAGCGTAGCCTGAGTAAAAGGCAGTGAGAGATCCAGATTGTGGCTCTGGACCCAGTTCAGGAAGATAGATGAATTTTTTTGATCTAAGTGAGTCAATGGGTCATGTATACATGCGTTTGAGTGTCTTATTGGGGAGCACTGCTTTTCTGAAATGGTCTCTGGCAATCATGGTCTTTTCACACTTTTACGATTTCGAAGCAGAAAGTACCTTATTCTAGTTGTTCTGCTGATGCAAATTGCTTCCAATGCTGAGCTGGCTCTAATACATAAAGGGTCTACACAGTTCATGGAACAAGATGAAGCTGTGAGAGATAATAGGTGACAGCAGCTTCTATATTCCGAGCTCTGCTTACGGTCTTTATTACCACCTATGCATATGGGTGCAAAAGGACTGTAACTCATTTCTTTGAAGGCCAGTGTCTGACTTAACTGTTAATTTAAAACTGTGATCTCAAAGAAGAAAAAGAAAAAAAAGGTTTCATATATAAACAGATCTGTTGATCGAGTTCTTTATAATGAAAAGGTGATATCCTTTGATCCTTCTGGTTTTTTTTTGTATAATTATCTCCAACAACAGAATGTAAATTTATCAGAATGGAAAAGAATCAAGTCCATTTAATAACAATTTTTTGGAATATAGGAAGTTTGAAATAAACATGTGAAAAACTTGGAATAGAATTTATTGTTCATTTTTGTCTCTGAAGAATAATTTCCCTTTTAAAAAAATATTCTGCTCCAGTTCATGGTTGTTTGCTGCATGGGGAAAAAACATGTATAACCAAATAAGGTATCTTAATATGAAATGTATAGTTTCAGAACGTTACAGAAATTGAGAAAATACTTGCTGCATATCTAGCAATCTGCAAACTAATGAATGAGGAAATGTTTGATTCTTTGACGAAGAACTGTAGTCGTGGACTGTCAATGCTGTTTCCAGAGAAATGGAAGATAAACTTAGTCTTCCCATGGTAAAGCATTTGGGCTAATACTTTGTTTGATGTACAATAGTGAATAATTGGGAGAACACCCCAAATATGTTTTCTCCCCATGCTAAACGTAGATAATATTTTTTTAAAATCTGATTTCACAGTTATTTTCATTAGGCCTGTGAAAAACTTACTTTATTTCTGATATCTTTTCACAAAATGTTCAATTTTTCAAATATTTTCTGATTTTAAAAGAGAAGTCAGTAGAACCATTTGTAACTTCCAAAGCTAGGGACATCTATTTAGTAACAACTTGAAAGTATCATTAATAGGAACTGGTATGTTCTTAGACCGTAAGACTAGCACTGCTTGAATTATTTGCCTTTATTCAGGCCTGGTAACAGAGTGAGACAAGAAATGTTAAGCACTGCTGCCTGTATACAAGGAAAGAGTATAACGGAACATTTGTCTGGAACAAAAGACTCGCGGGTAGCAGCATCAAAAGCCTTTGTTCAGAGTGCCAGGTATGTTTTGTTTTGAGAGAAGACTAATATAAAACAGACCTAAAATTTTATTTACAGGTTTGAGGAGCAACATCTTCTCTCTTAAGACTGATAAAAATCAAAGTATTTGCAAGTTGAAATGCTTAACAAAGGATTTGACAGATTTTTACGGCTTAGTAAATTTATCAAGTACCATATCTTCCACATAGCTGATCTTGTAACGTCATAGGATCATAGGAAAATCTGGCTGGAAGGGACCTCAGAAGGGCTCTAGTCTAAGCTTCTGCTCAAAGCAGGGGCCAGTCCAAGGTTTTATCCAATCTGGTCTTGAAAACCTGCAGGAATGGAGACTGCACAACATCTGTGAGTAACCTGCTTGACTGCTTGACTGTACTCATGGGGGAAAGGTTTCTGCTTATATCCACTCTGAGCCTTGCTTATTTCAATTTATGCCTGTTCTTGCTTGTACTGCCATCCACTGTGAAGAGCCTGGCTGCTGCTTCTCAGTAACTTTGTTAGGTTATTAAAAAGCTGCTCATTAGGTCCCCCAAAGCCAACTCTTCTCCACACTGAACTAGCGGTGTACTCTCAGCCTCCTCTCTCGAGGCAAGTGCTCCAGTCCCTGGATCATCTTGGTGGCCCTCCACTGAGTTCGTTGAAGTTTGTCCATGTCTGGTTTATGCTGGGTGGGTTATAACTGGATGCAGTAGTCTAGATGTGGTCTAAAGAGTGCTGACTAGAGGGTGATAATCGATTCCCTCAGTCTAATCTGTTCTTGTTAATACAGCCCAGGATGCTGTTGGCTGTTGTTGCCAGAGCACACTGCTGGCTGGTTTTCGGCTTGCTGTCCACCAAGACCCCCATGTCCTTTTCAGTAGAACTACCCCTCAGCCAGTCAGTCCTCAACCTCTACTGTTGCAGAGCATCATATTAATATTATGAACTGTATGTCATGAACCCAAAGTGGAAAGATTGCTTTAAATAATGAATAGGCAGGAGAAGGTGGTACATGTATGATGGATGACTTCAGTATGAATTCTTTGCAATTTGGAAGAAATAAATTAATGAGCAAAATTATGCAATTAGACCTCTTAAAAGATGAACATGTGATGGCTGATGTGAGGCTGTTAATGTTATAGTACTTTCTTCCTTCCATTGATCGTTAAAAGAGTGATGCGTAAAGTTAGACTAGCCAGTGTAACAGAACTCTAAAGTGATGTCATGTTGTGGATAAATGTGTATATTTTTAAATGCGTGTGTTATGAAAGCACTTTTTCAGGAAGGAGTGAGCATATATATGTAGCTCAACATGTTCCAAAAGGGAGACAGAAAGTCTTCAGCAAAAAACAGGCCTTAATACATCTAGTGTTAAGACAGAAGGTATGTGAGCATATGGACTCTAAAAATCATAAAACTGTGGGAGAAAATGACAAAGGTCACCAGATTCAAAAACTAAAAATAGTGAAACTATTCAATGGGTAATTGTTTAATACCAATCCATAATTTTTAGCTTTTGCTCACTCATATGAGTACTGTGTTTAATCACAATCTGGAGAATTATCAAATCTTGTTAAGTCAAAGTAACATTTGAATGGAATATGCTCAAAACAATTTGAATGCAGCTAGAGGCATTCAGGGTATGTGGTACTTGTCTACTGGTACTTCTGCTGAATGTATGAAGGTGCTTTGTATACAAAAATGGGAAGTGTCTTTTGTATGAAGCTCATATGCTAACCCCTTGTTGCTGAGATTATATGTGGTGTTGCCTAGATGTTTGTAGAAGTAAAATCCTGTATTTTGGCTAGAGTGGGATTGTTTTCCTTCATTAAGCTGCACTTCACTTTCTTCAGGTATGCAGGTGAAGCTGGAAATTATTCCCTTGTAATGCTTGCAGCTAGACACTTTTGGAATATATGTTTACCTTTACTACGTTCTCCACATGACAGAGAGCAGTTTAGAGAACCTACTGAAATAATTCTTAAGAATATAATTAAAGCAGAATCTAAAAATAAACAGGTAAGAATATCTAATAGGCATTGTTAATTGTGCTTGTGTTTAGTGATTGGTACTGATGATAAAGAAGAATTTTGGTTTGCTCTGAAGCTCTGGGTGCATACTTCAAGATACCGTTCCTAAGAGGGGAAGGTGACTTGCTTGTAAACACATATATTGTTTCTTACCTGCATTCGCATAGCACGCATTCACACATACAATCACATACTCTATTTATCCATTCGGTGGTTCTTCTGATTTTAGGCGATTGTCAGACTTGCAACAATTTTCTTCAAAATAATTTGCTGTCTGAAGGCCTGTAGTGTTTCACTTTCTGAAGCTTACAGAAGGGAATGTTTAGGAAATATGTGAAAGAAAATACAGAAGAAAATCTTGTTGCTTTTTGAAAGGATGACAATAGATCTTGAAACACAAACTAAGGAAAAAAAATGTAACTAAATTAAGGTTCCGTACACCTACAGATTCCAATTTCTCTTCTGCCTGCAAAAAGTGGTTATAACTTTGCATATCTTCAATTTTTTGACAGACTATTGAGCACTTTGGCAGTAGGAATCAGTTATAATTCAAACTCTGCTGGGAGTCGGTGATAAAATCATATACTTGTTGATTATGAACAGCATATGTAAACTGAAAAAGTCGTCCCTTTGGAATAATGTGTAGGTGATGTGTATCAAATATCTCGCCATATGAAATTTCTTCTGCACACTGAGACACCCCTACACATTCACAACTTTGCTTACTTCAAAATTCCCCAGAGCTGATCCATTTCTCTTTCTAGATTTGATGTACATGTGAGTGAAGCTCATGTGACTTTTCCTGTGCGTTTCCATAGGCACAGTTTGAGTTAGAGCTTCAAGGGTTTATCAATAACTCATGCATTCAAACTCAGTGGTACCACTATGAGTCTGCATCTCAGATCATCAAGTAGTGTAGTACAAGAATAGGAAACTGAGTTTTTCTTTCTCCTCAAGCCACGTATAAATCGCAGATAATCAAGAGTTGGTGACTGGTTGTCTTTATTCTGGGTGTGTAGGAGACAGCTGATGAGTACATTGTGTACTTAGAAGCACAGTGGAGATTGTAAACTTAATGAAACTTTGACAGTGTTTGGATATAGAACAGTAATTGCCCATAGGCATGGTTCTAAAGGTTTAGTTATTTGCAGAGAAGATATGGTTTTCCAATAAAAAGGAATACTTCATTATTTTGACCTACAGAGGTCCCTTCCAACCCCTACCATTCTGTGATTCTGTGATTCGGTGGTTATGTATTTATGGTTAACTCACGATGACAGCATAGTTTGAGTGAACCCCTATTAAGGTGTATTAAAAAGCAAGACATTAATGTAGATAATGAAAGTGTACAGTTATAGATGTCTGAAAATTTTAGTAATTCTTGTGAGTTAGACTATATAGTAACTTTTGATACTAGTTAGAAAAAAGATATTTCCTGTGAACAGAGCATTCCATATTTGATTTAGGGCTATGAGGATAGTGAGGGGACTGGAACATCTCTCCTACGAGGAGAGGCTGAGGGAACTGGGCTTGTTCAGCCTGAAGAAGAGAAGGCTGCGAGGGGACCTTATAAATGCTTTCAAATACCTGAAGGGTGGGTGTCAGGAGGATGGGGCCAAACTCTTTCCAGTGGTGCCCAGCAACAGGACAAGGGGCAATGGGCACAAACTGAAGCACAGGAAGTTCTGTCTGAACACGAGGAAGAGCTTCTTCCCTCTGAGGGTGACAGAGCACTGGAACAGGCTGCCCAGGGAGGTTGTGGAGTCCCCTTCTCTGGAGATATTCAAGACCCGCCTGGACAAGGTCCTCTGCGGCCTACTGTAGGTGACCCTGCTTCGGCAGGAGGGTTGGACTAGATGACCCACAGAGGTCCCTTCCAACCCCTAACATTCTGTGATTCTGTGATTGTGTGATTTTTTCCAGAGTTACCGAAGAATTTTATGTACTGTAGTAACCATTGTAAGGGGCAGGAACTGGTCTCTAGTGATCCTTGATCAGGCTAATTGTAGGCAATTTTTAAATGCAATTACATCTGGAGAAGCATATACCGGAAGATAATTTAGTTTATTTAGTTCAGCAAGGCAATGGTTCTCTTACTTCATATGTACCAGCCTGAAAACCACCCTTCTCTTCTCCAGGCTGAACAACCCCAACTCCCTCAGCCTTTCCTCACAGGGGAGGTGTTCCAGCCCTCTGACCATTTTCATGGCTCTCCTCTGGACCCGCTCTAGCAGGTCTGTGTGTTTCTGGTACTGAACATCCCAGAACTGGATGTAGGACTCCAGGTGGGGGCTAACTAGAGCAGAGTAGAGGGGCAGAATCAGCTCTGTTGACCTGTGGGCCACACTGCTTTTAATGCAGCCCAGGATATGACTGGCTTTTTGGGCTGCAAGTGCACATTGCCAGCTCACGTCCAGTTTTTCATCCACCAGTTTCCGTAAATCCTTCACTGCAGGGCTGCTCTCAATCCCTTCATCCCCTAGTCCACACTGATACTGCGGATTGCCCTGACCCAGGTGCAGGACCTTGCACTTGGCCTTTTTGAACTCAGGAGATTTGCACAGGCCCACTCATCAAGCCTGTCAGGGTCCCTCTGGATGACATTCTTTTGCTCTAGTGAATAAATGACACCACTCAGCTTGGTGTCATCAGCAAATTTTGCGAGAGTGCACTTAATCCCATTGTCTATGTCACTGATGAAGATATTAAACAGTATTGGTCCCAGTATGGACCCTTGAGGGATGCCACTGATTTCCAGTTGGACATTGAGCCATTGACTGTATTTCTTTGGGTGCGGCCATCCAGCTACTTCCTTATCCATCTAACAGTCCGTCCATCAAACCTATAACTCTACAATTTAGCAGCAAGAAGCTTGTGGGGGACCATATCAAAGGCCTTACAGAAATCCAGATAGATGATGTCCATAGCTTTCCCTGGTCCACTGATGCAGTCACTCCATCGTAGAAGGCCACTAGATGAGTCAGACTTTGTGCCTTCATGGAAATAAATGCTGATTTGACCAAATGTGGTGCTAATGTACTGATTACCCACAGGTTGTAGCTACAGCTCACGTAATTTATTAGCATAGTCCTTTATGTACTCAGCAGTCAGTATATCAGTAGAACTGTATGTGGATCTGTTTGTGAAACAAGAGATTTTTATCTCTGAAGTTGCAAAACTGCTGTAGAGGGAAGGGAAACAGTTATCATGTCTCTCACCTTTGGGTGAGAATTGTGATGGTCAAATTTTCACAGGTAAAGCCAACTAAGCGAAATTGGACAAGAGACAGTAAGGCATCTTTTAAAAATGATCTGAAAGTAGTTTGAAAAAATAGGCTGTTACTCATTTTTTGACCAGAGAGGTTGTGGAGTCTCTGCTTGGAGTACTCAGAAGATGACTGAACAAGGCCCAGAGCAATCTGCTGTGTTTCAGCCTGCTTTGAGCCAGGGGTATAGACAAGAGAGCTCCAGAGGGTCCCTCCCAACCTCAACTAATCTGTGATTCTCTGACAGAGTACTTCAAGATTTCATGTTATTTAATCAGTGTAACTGATTGAACATTACTGAGTCTGATTATTACTCTATTGGTTTTGTGTTATAAACTCATTCTGGAGAAATGGCTGTGGTTTTTATCTCCTACACAAGTAGCTATTGAAGTAACAGGTTAATAGTTTGTATTAACCATATTAATTGGTTTACAAATTAAACAGAAGTACAGTGATACTTAGACATATGCTAACCAAAACATAAACGGTGCTTTTTTCTTTTTTTTTGTTCGTTTTAGGAGAAGAAAGATACATTGCCTTTGCATCAGTGGATCACAAGGGATTTTCAAAGTATTGGGTTGTCAGTTGAATGCTTTCTTCCAGGCATGTTATTCCTTCTTTTGGTCTGGTAATAAAAGAAAAATTGCAGTATTTTCTAATATCATTATTCTAATTCTGCAGTATATTAATAAAACATTTGAATATACTTTGAAGGTGCTGAGGAAGATCTGACGTTAAGAACCTCCTTATATGGGTTATTATTCCACATATATGCTGATAAAGCTGATTGGGAGACAGCACTAAAAGTCCTGGATGAAGCTATTCAAGCTTTGCCTCAGACAAGACACAGGCTGTAAGTTGGTTGACTTATTTTTGTTAAAGTAAGCATCCCGATTCATAAGAAGTATAAAACTCGGAGTAATTTGTGGGTTTTTTTGCATAGGGAAAATACTATTTATTACTTTTTGCCAGCCTGTCAGTTCTTACAGCAGAAAACACTGTTGTGTCTTTTCAGTGAAAGACATACATTCATAGTGCTTCTTGTCTTTAATCTGTTCATAATATTTGTAAATTTCATTTTTTTAGAACTTGTATACAAGTAGTAGCTTAGTTTTCCAAGAAAACAGGCGCATGAAATGTGGCTATATAGCAGAAACTTCAGTTTCCCTAGATGTAAACCCATTTATGTTAAATGGGAACTAGATTATCTAGGGTACTGTTTACATAGTCTTAATCTGAGTTCAAAGATTTATACCCTTTTATGTCAGCTTATGAACTTTACATCTCTGTACTATACTGATATGAACTATATCTATCCTATGTGTATCTACCCTACTCACAAAGTTACTTTACAGGTACAGATGGAAGTAATTTGCAATTTTTTTGGTCTTCTAGCCTGATATTTAAACACATGGCTACAGTGAAGGCAGGACTGGGATGCAATTTTATGATGGACATTCAGAAATTCAGAGATGAAAGTGAAGATTATGTGTCACATATGTGGCATCATTTGGTAACAGTCTCCAGAAGTGTTGTTGGACAGCTAAGCTGTTTTCAAAATGCAATCATTGTTTTACAGGTTTGTCGGTTTTTGCTATATGTTCAAATGCTGGTGGAATGATGTTTCTCAAGTCATTCATGTGATTGCAGGTTCTGTGAAGTATATAACTGAACAGGTAGGAAGGCCATGTACGTGACCATTACTTTTTATAACATTGAAATTACTTTTCAGTTGGAAAACTGTGTATGGCTGAATCTTGGTATCCAGTAAACGTGCAGTTGAGTCTTGTCAAAGAAAAATGTCGAAGAGTAGCCAATTGCAAGAAGTTTTGATAAAGCAAAGAATAAACTGGTAGAGTTTCTGTTACATTCCATTTAGCGTAACTCTGATTCTGTGATGCCAATAAAACTGCTTGCTGTCACATTATTGGTTTTTTGCTTCTGTTAAGACAATAGTGAACTTTTGAATATCATTTCAATGGTTTACATCACCAAATATAAATGAACTCTTCCTTTATCACTTCTATAGAAACAAGAAAATGAATGGCAGAAAGTTGATTATCTGATGGAATTTGCTGAATGGCTATATTGTAACCAGTTTCCCCTCAATGATGTTATTAAACCTCTGGACTGGGCGGTAGATCTGTTGCTGCATATGAAATTTTCTATGCAGTCCTCACAAGAAGAAGGTATGTAAAAGGTGTACGTCCTTCAGGGGAATTTCTCAGCTTCAAATACAAGAGACATTTTTAATTTGCAACTTAGTTCCCACGAAGAATGGCACCAGCTTGGCTGTACTTTCTCCAGTATTCACTGTCATTTGTTCAAGGCTAGCTTAAATATATCTGTGAATTCTGCTTAAGTGGCTGAAATAAATAAGTTAGACCATCTCTCCCACAGATTAATTTTCGAGAAGACTATAGTTAAAGTGTGCTTCCTGTGGATTTCATTTCTGTGCCAGACTTACATCGTTTAATATACAGAACTGTTACATTATTCATTGAAAACATAGTACAAGTAGCATGTATCACCATAAGAAGAATATCTTCGGTAGATGGATTTCCATTTTTCTGGGTTTTTTGCAAAAATATTTTCATCTTCAATTCAGCAATTTTAACTTTTGAATACATTTTTAAAGTACTGTCACTGCGAGCATTTTATTTGTTTTTCAACAGGAAAAAATACTATACCAAAATTTTCACCTACAGAAAATTTGAAGATGGACATTGGAGCAAATGATACCAAGCCCCAAATTAATTTGGAAGATTTGAGTAATATTAAACAATTGGAAGCTTTGTTTAGAGCACAGACATTAATGGCTGTAATTTCTGGAAATGGTTCTCCTTTTCATGAGCAGCACTGTTTGATGGCATATGCTTGTATTGTCCGTATCTGGCAGGTGAGATTGAGATTATATTATATTATAATGTGGTCAGTATATCTCAAATTATCTTGTGGAATTATGGTGCTAGCTATTCATCTGATGTTTTAACTACGTCTTCAGAATTTCCAATTTTAGTATAGTTAGTATATTTTCTCAGTTTTAAGGATTAAACGAGAGATTTGTTTCTGTCAGGAAAGTAGAGAAGAAGCATTAAGGATAAAAGCAATGGCCCATTGTTTATCTGGAGTACCTTCAGATGTTTTGTGCAAAAGGTTCTAAAACTTTGTATTTTTAATTTGGTAAAGCATCTTAGTGGCAGAATACTGTTCCTCAGAACTGTCAGCAATGTCTTCAGCATGTAATTACAGATAGACCTTCACTTAGTTTGAATCAAAGTGGCTGTTATTTGAATGAAAGAAATTGTGTGACATAGTTAAATTAAAATCAGATGTTGATTCATTTTTTTTAAGTTTTGAGAAAAAATATAAACAGGCAGTGTTGATTCGAAGATCTGATAATAACCTGACAGTAAATGTGTACTATTAAGCAGGTGTTCTTTATTATGGCACCGGGCACACGGGGATCTCTCCTCCAAACATGTGTGCCAAAACCCCTTTCATTTCAGGTTAAATACAACTACAATATGCATAGTAATCATTTTCCAAGAAGGAGTATACATATTCATTATATTTCCAAGAGCTCACGAATATATTCAAATTGTCCTTTACGCAGGCATATTACAGCTCCCGGGTGGTCTCTGGTGGTCTTTTGTCATTACTTCGTCTCTTTCAGTAGTCTTTCTCATTTGCCCGTTAGTTACCTCTGGAGTGCTGCGCATGCTCGGTTTGTTCTGTCTTGTTGCAAAACTGCAAAGCTGTTTTTTGCTGGTTCTTGGTCTCAGCTCCTGCTCTTATCACTGCCTTGTCCTTGCTAAGTTTGCCAATCTGTAGGGACAGCTTGCAACTTCCACACAGGTGCTTTGTTAAAACTAAAACTAGAAAATACCCTTGAAGATACTTTGTTAAAGTTTCATGTTTCTTTTTATTCCTTCTATGAGTGTTTACCGATTATTATTCTCTAGTGACTTTTTTATTATTATAATATCTCAGATCAAATAAATCTGTTTCATTTCTCATTGATATGAGTACCTAATTTAAATGGCTTTGGAGGATCATAGCACAAATCATAGGAAAACAACTATACATTAAATATGAGTGAATCTTTGAATGGACTAAATCTATACTTGGTAATAGTAATGCCACAAATCAATATAGAAACAGTGCTATAGAAGGGACATATCAACTAGATTGGTGAGCTATAGCTTGTGCAAAATTTTATTCCAATTAGCTGTGAAAGCCTGTAATTTGTTACTTCTGTGGTAATTAAGATCAAATTTTTATTGTGAAATCAGTTTAGACTCTAACATTTGATGGAAGACAGGAATTTGAAAAATAAAATGAATATTTATGTTTTCAGATTTTATATAAGCATGATTTTTAATATTCTGAACTTGACTGAGTGTCTTACTAGAGAAAAAAATATCTGAAAGAACTGCTAGTGTTCGCATAAACTATTACAAATAAAAAAATCAAGAGTTAATGGAGCTGTCAGTGCCAGTTGTAGGACATTGACAGTAATTGTAGGAACTCATATTTACAGCTGACCCGTACTGTGAGAAAAAAAATAATCATGTGGCATTAAAGGAATGAATGTACTACAGGACAGCTTAACCTTGTTTTGGAGTTACAAAGTAAAGTAGACTTGACTGCAGATGTCCATTTTGAAAGCAGACTCTCAAGTGTTAGGACTCCATAAATAATTCAGTAGACTACATTAAAATGTGCTCTGAAAAACTGAATAATCCAAGCCAAATCAGCTGCCTTTGACATTTTAAAGACATGTTATCTTTAATTTGAAATTTTCACAAGTTATGCAGCATCCAGGTTTATTTTTTGTTCATATTTTGTGTTCTAATCTTATCCCTCCAGCAAAATATATTAATCTTCTCAAATTAATGTGGTTTTTTATTTATTTTAGATAAGATCAGAAGGTGTGCTATTGCATGCACAGAGAAATTTTCAATGGATGCTTTCATATACTTAAGTACTTAGAAATTTCTTCTATATTTCATTTATTAGTAGCATTGTAGAAAACTAATGCCAAAGGAGAGCAGAGTAGCTTTTTGCGGTCTTCCAGATTACTCTGATAGGAAATTCATCCCTTGTACGAGATTAAGCAATCTAGACTAGTGGTTTAAAAAAAAAAAGGCTGAATTTGAAACTGTATAGGTTAAAAAAGTAGCAGTAGTGTTTATCACAGGGATGATGTCATCTTTTGATAGTTTAGCTTCTGAAGTGCATTGTCATGATCAGCCTAAATGCTTGTACAAATAACGTGAACATCTAGGAGTCTTTGAAATTTTAGTTTTCTGAAGACAGCTGTTATGCCAACGTAACATGGTATATGACAATTGTTAATAGCTGTAGATAGTGACTTACAGAGAATAATCATTATCACTGAAAATTGACATGGAAAAACTGTGATTATTTGATTATCTAGGTATCCTTGTCAGCATCAGGACCTATTACAAAAGTATTATCAAAGTCTTCACAGCTTACAGCTCCTCAGAAGGTACAGTCAATAATTGCTCCTAAAAAAGAGAAGAAAAAAAAGAAAGAGAAACAAGTAAGAACCCCTTTCCTGTGGAATTAAAACAATCATGTTTCTAGGGGATGTTTCCCTGGGCTCATTTGTTAAGTAGTTCAGATGCTTTCATGTAAAGACTCTCATAACAGACAGGGTTCGGGCCAGCTTGTCTAGACCATGCTTTTGCCAAGAAAGGTTGGACCAAATGGTCCTTGAGTTCCCTTCCAACCTGATATTCTATGATTCTGTGATAACCTGTGAAGAATTTTTCTGTGAGCCTGTATATCATACCTTCACTCTTGATCACATGGACTTGACAGGTCATAAATTTACAGATACTTTTCTTTTGTCTGTTGTATTGGTCAAAATACTGCTGCTTTTGTAAACCTCACAGTCCAGAGGTAAAAAAAAAAAGACAAAACTTCAAAGGTTATTAAGCAGATATGGGATTTTTAATATTAGCTGAATATTTAATACCAACAAGGATGTTAATTTGGCCTCATGAATGCCCTTATTTTTTGTTATAGGTTGAAGTTTCCATTGTGAAAGAGAAGCCTAAAGGGAAAGGATCGTCTGATACCTTACCAGCAAATGTGGAAGAATGGGCTCATTATGACTGTCCCAATGAAATCAGAGATACTTTTAAACAGAAAACAAATAGTTATGGTATTAATTGGGATAATTTCCCAAAACCTGTAAGTATAATCCTCAAAATTCTAGAGCATTCATTATTTAGGAAAAAAATGAGTAGCAGAGAACTATGTTGCGGTTTAGTTTCTCTGTCTGTGCAATAAAGAGAATGTTCAGACAGCTGTGAGAAATACTTCCTTCTCATAGTATTCATTAATACTTCAAGAAGTGTTAGTCTGTCTTCTGCATTCTGAAATGAACTTAACTTACAGAATAAAATTGCTGGCTTTGTGTGTACCTAGCTTCTTTTTCATCTTGAAAGTTTGTTTCTTTTTTTTTTTCCAGTAAATTTTGGAACTGAAGATGCAATCATTAATTTAAAATTTATTCTCTACAAAATTATGTTTATACTGATTGAGTTTAAAAAAATTTCTTTTCAGACTTGCACTTTGTATTTTATGGACCTTTTATCTAAAGAACTACGGAAAATTTTTTGCCCTCAGTTGATTCTTCCCATATTTCAGCTAGCTGAAGTTATTGCTAATGAAGTTGTGGAATGTGGAAGTCTGTCTGATCTCTATCACCTTCGGTTTGTATCCTTTATTTTAAATAAAAGAGAAACTGAGTGGGGTGGACCATCTATTAATGCTTCACTGAATAGTAACATGGCTTTTTGTGACTTACTGTTTTATATTTGTAATGTTTTTTATTTCTTTTAATTCCTTCTTTAAACATATTTTAATAGAGTTTTGATTAATTGGTTTGTTTGTGGAATTAAAGCCACTAAGATTACCTGTTACTAAACATGATCTCCATGAGGAAAGGTGTACAAGATTATGCACTCAAGCCACTTTTATGTGTATAATTTTACTAATACCTTATTGTCATCTAACTGAATAAAGCAAAGTTCAAAAAAATTTCGGTAAAAGTATTAAGTATTTGAAAGGCAGACTCCCATCTTGCATCAAAAACATAGTCTTTAACTTCAGAACCCAAGTAAGTATCCCCATTTAGCACATTCTCATTTATAGAGATTTGCCTTTGTGACCAAAATGCTGTTGTTTTCATGGACAATTAGCCCTAAAAGTTTTTATTCAAAAATATTTAAAATGTGTGCAATGGCAAATTATTGCTGTTTTCGTTAAAACATTTCATCATGCTTTTCTGAAATGTATTGATAATGTTTTCTTAATATTTAATAGCTATAGGCGATGATTGTTAGCTTAATTCCCGATAGTTTGTGAAGTGCCACATAATGTATTTTTAAAATGTCTGAAACTGATCACACATAATAGAATAGATAAATAGTCACATATACAAATATGTGTGTGTTTATCTAGATTGCCAGTTGGTTACTGAGTTACTGTCTTACAAGACTAGAAGTGGTTTACTAACAGGAAATTGATTTGCAGCCAAGCTTTGCCATACAAATTTTTTTGCTGACTCTTCAAGATTTGTTTTTATTTCACAATATTTTATTTATATCTATGACTTGATTTTTACATATGATTGGATAGGTCTACATGAATATGTTACTCTTCGCTCAGTACAGAAAAGTACATGCGCGTATACACATGTATAGGGTTTTTTGCATGCTATAGTGAGACCATATTATAAATATTTTTGTAGTTTTACCACATACTTTTTGCCACTAAATTGGAGAGATACGGGTTTGCTGGATAAACTGGGGAATACGGGTGGATGCCCCATCCCTGGAAGTGTTCAAGGCAAGGTTGAAAGGGGCTTTGAGCAACTGATCCGGTGAAAGACGCTCCTGCCCGTGGCAGGGGAGTTGGACTAGATGATCTGCAAAATATGCCTTCCAACCCAAACCATTCTATTATTCTGTGACCTTTGGCAATGGGTAATTTCAACTACCGCATTTCCCCCCTTTTTTATTTAAAATTTTTGTTATTGCCAATATTAATCAAGACAGAAGAAGGTAGGATTGACAAATGTGGAATGTATGCTTTTTATAATGTGTTTATATGAAGCAACATATGAAAGATTCTCATTGTTTCTTAAACATTTCTTCTTTTTATTCTTAGAATTGCCCTGATATGTTCAGACCTAAAACTGACTCAGGCATCTTTGTATCATGAGAAAGCTGCTGGAGAAGCATACATCAGTGAATTAGAACAAGCAATGTATGTATTTTCACTAGAGAGGCTGTATTTAGTTGAGTTGTTTTCCCTACAGTTGATACGTGTTGTTGGGGGAAAAGCATTATTAAAAAAACATGATTTCTTAACACAAATTTGGTTTATTAGCTGTGCCCTGTAATTCTGTGCATGAGTGTTTTGTATCTGTCCACAGAGTGAATGTATGGTGAAGATGCCTAACACACTAATACCTCATTATGAAATACATTTAAAATATACTTTAATTTACTTTTTTCTTTCTTGTGATTTAGGTGTAGGCAAGAGATTGCACTCAGAAAAGAAAAAAAAGTACATACTAAGACAGAAGAAAGCAAAACATTTTTTGAAAATGCTCAGCTGAATGGTAGTAGGGATGAGAATATCTTTACTTCCAGTGAAAAGGTTTTTATTTCTACTCCAGTTTCTTTAATAAAATACTCTTCCCTTTTAATTTTAATATACTTGCTAGTTTGTTCTTAAATAATTTTATACTTCAGAAATACATGGACACAAACAGTCACTGAAAATGTATACTACTTGAACTCTGGCATATTATTTGTATCGTGGATCAACAAGAACAAAATCTGTATTCATACAAAGTAACACTATTTTTCTCCAAATGGAATTTGAGACTAATGCAAAATCCATGGAAAAGACTGAGAAGCAAAAAAGACATTGTATTTGTTCTGGGTCTCAGTTTTTCTCTTCTTCATCTCTCCGTTACATAACTGCATACTGTTTTGTTCCCGCTTAAACATTGTTTTGAAGGCATGCGAGGATTTCAGCTGTCTTTTCTGTCTCTTCCTGAGGAAGATAATTGCATTACTGATATTCTTAAAGCTTACCTCCACTTTCCTCTTTGTTATGGCAATTCTGTCCTTGTTTTCATCATATCATTTTGCTCTCTGTGTATATTTTTCTGTTCTTGTTCATGTAATATGTCTTTTTTCCTAATTATTAATCCCTCTTGAGTCACCTTTTCTAGCTCTAGCAAATAGTTTTTCTCTTTGATTGTTTTAGTTATTACCAAGAATCAACTTCTTTGCGACAGTAGCAGATCTGAAGTAGTTAATCTGTTGTAAAATTAGCTTTAATAGTATATACTCACTAGTTGAATGCCCATTGAGGAGTATAAAATCAAAATCTCACAGTAAACCTGTTTTTTCTGTAATATAATGCTGAATTTCAAAGTTAGAAAATAGAGCTGGACTGTTGGACACATCAAGAATTTAATATGATAGTTAATAAAAATAGTTTAGTTTTGAAATATATGAAGGTGTAATATTTCGTTATTTTTCAGTTTTTTGAGTTAAATGCGGTAACAGGAAAAGGACTGAGTGCACTTTCTTTACCTTGCTTGTGGATAGAAAAAGCTGAAGTCCTGATTCAGCTAGGCATGTATCAACCAGCAAGACTTCTCCTTTCAGAGGCCCACGCTGCAACTCAGGTATATCAGAAATAAAATAGAAAAAAAAAAAGTAGCAAAAATGTTCATTTTGATGCAGTTGTTCCTCGTAATAATAGTCAAATTGCAAAACCAAACCTTCCCACTCTTGCCCCAAATCTGTGTCATTTGTGTTTCAACATACATAAGGCGTGCATTTATATCTGTGGCACTTAAGCTCAATTTTGTGGGAATTGTCTGAAGATTATTTCAATTTTTGAAGTAGTGTTAGCATCTTTGTCTGCCTTGCAATGACCTTGGAATATGTATGTATATCCAAACCTTATTTCTTAAAATAGTTTAGAGTTGTTGAACATTTGCTTGTAAGAGGTAGGGAACATCTAGCTCGGTCCTCTCAACATTTTGATCATTTGAAAGTCTAGTTGTGTCATTTTGAATTTTATTATGGTTTCACTCCTGTGTTTTGATAAACAGCCACTGACACTGAAATTATGACTTAGAATTCTGGCAGATCGCAAGTAAGTATCCATATATTCCACGAAACAAATCCACATTGTCTCATTATTATGAAGGGTTTACATTAAAGATATATATCTACCGTTCTCCATTATAGCTCTCTTCTTGGTTATATGGGTTGTTGAAACATAATTATTGCAATAAATCCTTTACTTTTAAAAAAGTATAATTGATATCCTGTTATTCCACATAATAATTTTTTTCATGTAAGTAAAAACTGCCTATGTATATTTAGCGTGAATCATTAGTACTATGAATAATATATGAATAATATATTCATTAATAGTACGTCTCTTACTAAATTCATGCTTTAATATTGTACATTGTGAAAAGTTCAAAAGACACTATGGAGGACAATAATTTTAATGATATAATTTCTTACTAGAATCCTCACGTGTCTATGCTAGTGTACTACCTATATTGTACGCTACATTTTTCTCTTGTATACTACTAGTGTATAGTTTATAACTAGCATAAAGTAGCATTGTAAATTTATTGGAGCTCTAGTGTATCTAGATCCCAGTCCACTAAAAAATTTTTCATCACCACGTTTCTTCATCAGATACTGACAAATGACAGCAGACATATACATACTGAATAGCAGAAAAATAGCGTAGTTGCCTTGTGGGGTAGAAGATATGGGAACACAAAGAAATGTAAAGTATATTTGAAGATTTGAACTTCTTGATATGAAGTAGACCCTTCATGTTTTTGAAAAAATGAAGTAATATAAGGAGTAACTAAGAAATTCTACAGATAACTGACTAAATACCGTTTGCTTCTTATTTCTGTGCCTATTCATAAGTTTAATCTAAAATATGAATAGAAATAAGTATGAATAGTAGTAGTGGATCTTTTGTACATAAGTCATGTATCTTTCTTCCTAGGAATTGAGGGCTTTGTACAACGTGTCAAGGTGCTTGTACTTATTTGCTGTATTGGCTAACCTAGAAAGAAACCACAGACAAGCTAAAGCACTCCTTGAGAAAGCACAGCTTCTAGGAGGAGATGAACAGTTTTGGTACAACAGTACTCTTAGTCTAATAGAAGCAATTCTAGAGGAAGAGGGGGAAGGAAAACAGAGCATGGTAAGTGAGTTTTTTGGTTTTGGTGGTTGTGTTTTTGCAGCAGTGTTGCCTCTCTTTCAGTGAAATGTTAAGGTCTTTGCATATAAATAAAAGCAAAAACAGGTGTTAAATGCAGTTAATGTTGTATTCTTTGTTGTGTGTTCAACATATATGAATTACAGATTCCAAACAGATGCAGGCCAGTAGGAATGAAATTTATCCACAATAGTTTAGGATGTTTTTATGGTAAGATGTATGTTCTTCTATTGAAATAAAAGCAATTGTAATCTAGCATGTGTAACTAAATCCCAGAGCTCTGATTCTCTGGGTTAGAATGCTTTTGTACTCAGACAATTCTGTTAACATTGATGTGTTTATCTTTCATATTTAATAGAGATTGTAACTTTCAGTATTATTTCCTAGTGTGCACTTACTTTTCAAATTTTTCAAATAGTTTTACAAATATTATTTCTAGATTCTGAAAGATGCTACTGTAAGTATAATACGTGTATTTATTAAAAACCTTTTCCTATTTGACCCTTAACATCAAAACACTGATTTACTGTTCAACCCTTAACTTTCATGAGTGTCAGCGTAACTGTAATCTTGTGTCTGTGATTATCTGTCCTTTATTGATGATCTGTACAAGTCTGTTTTGTATAGAGGGATAATTTTTGATATGGGCTACACTCACATTTACAATCATTGAAGGACAAAATATGTGGCTACCAATGAAAGTATTTATTAAGATTTTATGTTTTACCAATATAGCTATTAATGAAATACGTGAGGTGGTTTGGGTTTGGTTGGGGTTTGTTTGTGCCATATGTCTGACCAACATGACTGCGGCAGCAAAATTTTTGAAGAAGTACAAATGTGTAGATGAGGTCAAGAATCAGTCATGTTGGGGAATATTATGGAAAGATACTTAATGTGTTTTGCACCAAATTTAAGCTTTCTAAATGAAGGTTTAATATTATACACAGACATTGAAAATAGAATTATGAAATTTCTAATGTTACCTGCAGGCTTGTGAGATACTGGAACACACTGTAAATGTGCTCAGATCTGCTTTACTGAAGAGACCTAACAGACAATCAGAGCTGGGTTTTATAATTGCATCCCTTGAATCCAGGTAACTTTCTTTTCATTAACATATGCCCAGCCTCTACTATGCAGCTACATTGCAAATATGTAGTGATTTTTACCATTCGTCTTTATTTTAGTATGGTGCATTCTATGCATTTTCAAATACTTTTCCTCGAAGTAATTTAAGTTTATTCTTTTTTTTAAATTTAAATTTCCTTTCCAATTTCTTCATTATTGTGTGTAACCCTACTACCGATTAAGTTAGTAAACTAGTTCGGATACCACAACCTATTGTGCATAGTTTGTGGTGTAGGTTACCCAAAAGAGCAAGATGCATTTGCCTATGCAGAGGTATCTGTTTGAGCACAGATATTCCCACAACACTATTGTAGTCTGAAGTATTGACCTGCTTCTCTCCTTGACATGATCCAGGACGTGGTGAAAACTAAACAATGGTTTTGGTTGCATTGAAATCTAAGCACAGAGAGCTTAAATTGTGTTGGTAAAAGGAGAGAAGTATATAACATTTACGCTTCCTTCTCTTCCCAGAAATGTGAAACTTTTGGATTAGAAAGGGAAGACTAATAGTCTTCTCAGTTCAACTATGTTTTGAAACTGATTAGGCCTAGGCAGTTTGAATAATTAGACACATGGAAGAAGTGACACCTGAATTCTAACCTGAAAATATAATATTTTGATTTTTTTCAGGACTTACCATAATTGCTAGACCACAGATTTAAAATATGAAGAGGCTTTTTCTAGACTTATTATGATTCAAAGGATAGCCCAGAGAAATATGTCTGTTTTCAAACACAGCCTGTGCTTTCTGACAGCTATCTTATACTTAATTTTTATTCCTAGGAAAACACTTATTCAGATACGTTTTGCCCAAGATTGTGTGACAATTAATGCTGAATCTTGTCAGTTGCCACATATGCTACAGGAATCTTGCAATAAATTGGTTCAAATTGAGAAGGACTTATTTCATTACGGGCATAAAAACTGCAGCGCTGAGATACTGCTAGAATGTGCAAATATTCACAGGTGAGATGGTACTTCTGAAAATTTTTATTTAACTAATCCAGAAAGTCTATTGTTTACATTTTTATAGTCTAATTAAAGATTGAGAAGAGCAGATAATATTGTCAGGTTTTATATCTTGGTGTTACACATCGGTTTGCATTCTTGATGTGTTCTGTATTAAGAAAAATACTGTAGAATCAAAAATTTTCAGTGAAGGCAGAGTTAGTCTTACATGGTACCAGTGATTTTTGTACTGTTTCTGAGGTCAAAACAAAGTATGAAGGTCTCTAAGTCAGCTCTTTGTCTTCCCATTTGCAAAGGCATTTTAGCAGCCACACCAATCATGCTCAAGTATTTATAGCCTTTTCAAGTTCTTGCTGTTGAAATGGTTCTCTAGAAATTGCTGTAATGTCAAAAAAGCAAAACACGGTATGCCTTGACTCCCAGCTGTTTCCACGATGTCCCCTTAGAAAGACTGAGTTATGTTTTGAACCTGGCTATTCTGCCATTTTTTTCCTGGTGAATACATAGTCTAGAATATTATCTGCCCTTCTTCTCTTTGTGTCTTAGGATCGTCTTGCATTGCAGCAGTACAGTTCCAAGAATAACACCTTGAAAAAATAATATGCGAACATTCACTTTTCCTGTTTGAAAATTTTGAAAACACATGTACATAATTAATCTGTTTTATCAATTTATTAATTTAATCTATTACTCTCATCTATTACTCTCATCTATTAATCTATTTTATTACATATATTCAATAGTGTTGATAACATAAAAGTAAACACTTTCTTATGTTCGTCCCTTTGGGTTTATGGTTTCTTTTTTTTGCAGGATGATTGCCAAGCGGGAAAGAAATGAAGAGGAAAAATGTAGTCACTATCTAGATGCTTACAACTTAGCTCAGAGGGCAGTATCCAGAACAGAAGAAGTGTTTCATAATGTTTGTAGCTTATTTGCAGTTCATGAGGTATATTTATGTATTTTTTGATACTCATGGAAAAGCAATCTAATGTAGTTGTTCTATTCACTCATTCTTGGATAATTCCTGGAAGCCTTGAATGAGAATATTTTCCTGTAATGACAGGCATTGTATTAATATAGAAGGAAACACTGTATATCAAAAGAATTTACAATTTAAAAAGGGAAGAAGAGAAACAGAAATGAGAGGATTTGTTTTGTCTTTGCAAATTTTATTTAGTTCTGAAATTTATCCAATAGCCACAAAAGAAAAAGTCTAGACTTGGAGATATTTTTGATTCTCTAAATACTTCACAAGTTTAAAATTATCCACAATAAAGTATTTACTTCTCAGGGGGAAAAAAAAAAGGTTACACAGAACATTATGTAAATAAAGAAAGCCTGTCTTCAAAATAGTGTATTTTGGGTAATAAAAGCCTGCAGGCCGCTTTGCTGGTGTGTACCATTATTATACTCTAACATCCACCTTTTTTTTCTACTTTATGTTTTTTAGAGAGCAAGTATTTTTGTGCAGCTACCAAAACCATTAATATTAAAATTCTGGTTTATGTACACATTTGTAACTCCTTTGGAATTAGATATTTGTACCAGGTACATAAAATATGAAAAGGAGAAACCCAGGTGCTCTTTTTCTATGCACCTACTTTGATTGCTTTGTAATATATTTGACATTGAAGTTTGTCTCTTAAATTACTTAAATATCTTCGTAGCAATATTTCTGATCTGTTGAGGTGATATTGTTAAAATGTTTGCTTCGTTAATTAAATACAACATTCTAATTTCTTAACAGGTAAATTTGCAAAAATATTTGAAATTAGAAATCTACTTTATTTTCTTTTGCATTTCAGACTACAAGTAGCAGTATCCCATTAATGAGGCAACTAGCTAATAGGAAAATAAATCTTGTAGAAATTCTGTTGGATATTTTGCATCTGGTTGTTACTGAGAAAAAGCTTAACAAAATGGGGAAAGCATCATCTCATAAAATTGTGGAAGCATGCATCAGAAGAACTATTAAAGATGATGCAACAGAACAGGTAACGCAAAATGTTTAGTCCTGTAATTAGCATATAAAAGGTATAACAAAGTTTCTCAGGGATGTTTTCCATAGCAGAACTACTTTCACTTCTGAGGAAAGGGGTCCCCAGACCATTCAAGTAGTTTTGCAGCAATTTCAAGTGTGTGTTTTTTTTCTTGGGGATGGTTTATTGGGGTTTGGTTTGGTTTTCTCAAAAAGGTTTTGTTTCTCAAGCGCAGAGAGTTAAAAAGCACTAAGAGCAGCAGGAAAATTACTTGAGGCCTTGTAATTAACGGTGGGCGGAAGGGTTGCATTATTGTCTCTTCTTTTTGAAATGGTTAGTTTTAAGCAGAACTGCCTAACTGAGCTGATGAAGAACATCAGACACACCCCACTGGAACAGAGCCGTAATTCTTGCCCATTATTCAGTCTCTGACAATGACGATACGAAATGTTGTTGCAGGAAAGCACAGTATCCCCACCGTTTTCCACAGTACCCTCCCCTTATCCTATGTTTTTCCTTAGCACTGGCTGTTGATTGCTTATGGATGTTACAGTGTACTTCTTTTTTAATGAATTGTTAAAGAATTTGTTTATCTCTTAAAGACAGCTCATTTGTAGTTGAAAGTGTGATCAGATTTAACAAATGTTTTTGTATGTACATATGTGTGTTACATTATTTTAAAAATTATGTTTCTGTATGTGTGGGTATATAGGAGCAAATAAACATAAATATATATTTTACCAGGACTGGAAGCAT
The DNA here is from genome assembly GCF_030867145.1 of Opisthocomus hoazin. Lineage (NCBI taxonomy): Eukaryota > Metazoa > Chordata > Aves > Opisthocomiformes > Opisthocomidae > Opisthocomus > Opisthocomus hoazin. The sequence continues at coordinate 80,779,844 of NC_134419.1, read as the reverse complement.
ATGGAATGCACAGTGAGTCATATTACACTGGCTCAGTTAGCAAGCGTACAGAATCTGTGTAAAGGCTGTCCTGACATCAAATCCAAATGCCTGTATCTCACTGGAAAAGCTCTTCATTTACTTGCCATTAGTGTAGATCCTGTACATTCAGAGATCTACTGGAAGCCAAATGTTATGGTATGCATTCTTTTCTGCATTTAAATTTGTTCCTGTGTGTAAAGTTTGTCTGCCACAATATTTTTCTGTATACACTTGCATAATAGTACTCTTTATTTAGAGCTAGGTTTTACATGTTGCATGCAAGCCATAATAAAAACATATACTGAACCAGGTAGTTTCAGAAAAATGCTTCTGCCTACATGCCATCCTTCTGTAGATAATTTTTTGATACTTTCCTGAGGTGTGATAATTACAATATCTTCAGAAGAGAGAGAAAAAAAATTCCTTGCATGCCTTAAAGGGCATGGAGAGAGGTTGGTCTCTGAATCCATGCAGACAAGAATTAATGACTTGTAGATTAAAAGCTCAGATTCGTAAGTTCCTTTTGTGTTGTAGTAAGAACACCATGTAAGAAAAGGAAAGCTGATTGAGTCATTACAAATTCAATTATGAATTAAAGTGTTTAGAAGAGATTAACTGAGGACAAATATCAGAACAAAATCTTAGAGGTTGTATGGAGGGCCTTTTTCATTTCTGTTAGTCATATTGTCATCAGAACATACTAAGAAATTCTGATGCCTGATAATATTGCTAAATCTCTCACCATCAAGGGATTCATATAGTGAGATGATTTCTTTTAAGATGAGTTCCATTTTCACCTAGATTTTCACAAAAGAAAGGAAGCCAGCCATACTTAATGGAATGATTAATTATTCTTTTTTTATACTGTGACGAGTAGGAAGAAGCTAAATCAGACATCGCAAAAACCTACTTGACTTCAGCAGAATGCAGTGAACAGGAAGTGACAGACAGCGGTTCACTGACTAATAAATATCAATATGATAAGTATAGGAGTAAAATACAGGAATTAAAGGTATGGTAGGATATATGCTTACATTAGAGTTTGAGTGCTTCTTTTTTATGGAGAAATAGTCGACTTACCTTATCAGTTCTGTTTGAACTGATAATGGAAATGTTTGTAACATAAATTTGATCTCACAAAAGCAAAATGTTTCCAAAGCACCCCCAGAAAAACAGCCTTCTATCACTGCTCTGCTGTGTATCTCCATCCTGCCCCTCAATACCTGCTGTGGGAGCTCCTGATTGAGCTTTCCCAGTTGCTCCCAGAAAGAGATTTCTCCTTCAGTGATTTCCCACTCATTGAGCATGTAGCAGCCAGGACAAGATGAACAGGCAGCTTGCTTTCTGCATCACAGACATGCCTTTCTGAGGGAGCATTTTGCATGTTGCAAACTGGAAACCAAGACAGGAATAACTTCCATCACAAATGATTTGTAAAATTCTAACAAAGTTTAAGTTGTATTGTATGGTGAGCTGATCTCTGTTAACTACTGCAGTTCAAAGCATGCTAGGAATTGGGAATGTATAGTTTGTGTTGCTAATATAATCAAATACATAAGATCAGAGATTTGTGGGTGTATTTGTATTAAATATAGTTAACTGTCAATGGAACTAACTGAAATTGTACTAAGAATTGACAGAAAATTCATGTGTTCTGAACAGCTCATATTGCTTGGAATTTAAATACTGTTCTGCAAAGTACACATTTTATAGTAAAGAAAGTGTCTTACTAAAACATTTATTTTTTAATGTATAACAGATGTTGGTGTCTTCTAAATATTTAATATGGGTTTGCATATTCTGATCACATATTAAGTATAATATATAAGTATATATACAAGTATATAGAAGTATAAATTAATTATAATATGTAAGCCTTAAAAAGGAGAAACAGCATTAAAATTAGTCATGAAAAAGTAATACTTCTCTTTTCTAACACACTAGTAATCTGTATACTTATAACAACTATTTAAATATTAATATGTATTTTTATATAAACTTTTTTTTGGTCATCTAGAAGGAACGTAAGTTGGCTCAGAAATACCTTTCTCAATCCAGTGAAGCTTTGCTACGGTGTATGGATATTGCATTCAATTATAATATTACTGAGGTACTGGCTTCTGCTAGTTTTGAAATGGTTGAATGCTTTCGACAATTTGATCCATTTTCAGCTAGCCAGTTTTTGGCACTTCATCAGGTAATGCAGCTAATGTATTGTGCTTCTTACAAGTATAAAAAGGGTGGTTTTAGTTACATAAGCAAAAATGTCTATTCATATAGCCTTAAAATTGGTCATACAGAACACAATGTATGGATACGTAAAAGAACTAGTGAGTAATACAGATAATCAAATATATGATGTTTCGTGTGTTCAAAATGTTTGATCAGTGGCTTTTTAACAATTCTAGTATCTGTTGTGTTTGACTTGATGTTTTCATTGATGATTGCATACGTGAAAAGATTTTAATATTAATAGATTGCTATAATGTTATTAGCTAAGACGTTACCACAAAAGACAGTTTCATCCTTCCCTAACAAATAATTTTAAAAACATTTCTGGATTTGTTCATTCATTATTTTGAAGTAGATAGGAAAGGTTTACATTCCGTTTGTCAAATCAACAGCTACACAGCATGGTCACATAGATGGCTCAAAGGTGTATGAATCATTCATTTGAGTATGTGCCTTCATCACAGAGAAGATGAGGAATGGCTGCAAGGCTTATATTTTCTAAGTCAGTAACAAATAATACACACTTTCTACACCATCGTCTCCGTTGTAGAAATACATACCTTGTACTAGTTTCCTTCCTGCCACGTCAAGGTAACTGAAGGAAATTATGACAGACAGTAAGCACCTGCCTCTGTGTCAACACTTAAATTTGCGAATACCTCCACCTGTGGGTGGAATGGACTAGGCAGGTCTTTTGATAAATCAGAAAACAGCTAATATAGGGTTTTGTGCTTCAGTCCTTTAGTCCTGTACTCCTGCAGCACACCGTATTATTTATGGTTCGCTGTCATACCTGTTGGTGAACAAGCTAAGCAGAATGCATATCAAGGCACCAAAACCATGAGTAGTCATGTCTTTTAGTGGGCAACAAATTCTGATAATTCAGTTACTATCCTACTCAAAAAGGTTTGTATTAAAAAAAAAAAAGTTTATAATGTCACTCCATGTCAATATTAAGCCTTTCTTTGGAATTTTTGATTAGGTCAACCCAAATTGCATTTTTTTGAGGCGACAGCTGCACTTAAGAAAAAAAAAAAGATGCTTTAGCTCGTAACAAGCATCAGTTCAAAGGACAGGATTGGTATGTTTGCTGAAAGAAAAGGAGATAAAGTCTTACCCTTTGTATTGCTCTTTGTAGGAACTCTTAAAATGTGTGATGTGGTAGCTGTACAGAAAAAGCCACAGAAAAGACTCAGCTTACTGGAAAGGCTAAGTTCAGAACACAGGCATTTATCTTACCATTTAGATCTTAGATGACTAAATATAGGAACATAGATAATAAATGTAGACAAAAAAAGTCAGTTCTAGCTATTCATATTAAAGAAATCTTCAAAAATTATTGCCAGACTGTTTACATTGGATTGTAAACACAAATAGCAGACTTTTGCTAATCCATCTCACCTTTCAAGCAAGAGATTTTTTCTTTAACGTGTGTATATATATATATGTTATAACAAACATAGAATATATATGTATCTATTTTCCCTCCCAAAAATAATATAAATGAATATAAAAATTTTACAGAGCTGTTCAGCATCTATGATGATGAAAAGTATCCTTCTAACAGCTACGTCTAACACCAGCAGCTCTCAGCTGGCAGCATTACTGCATCTTCAGAATCATTTAAAAAAAACCAGAAACACAAGTGATCTTCTGAAAAATGTGGAACAGCAACTGATTACTACTTCAATGGTAACTTTTTGAGATATGCTGCTTATTAGGGGTTTATACATATGTTATATTAATACACATAGAGAGACATATATACATATACATATATAAACACACACAGAGATACACCATTTCAGTTATTCCTGGAATTAAATAATGTTTCATCTGGTTTTTTTAACCTCTATTAAACTTTTTTGTTTTCTTAATTTGAGTCATAGGTTGACTAGGTCATTAATTGAAATACATGTTTATTAGTATGGTATGTATTGTTCTGTGGTTTTGTTTGTGCTAGGTTATCTGTGTGACATGAGCTACATAATTTAAGTCAGAAGTGAAATTTTAAGGATACAATTCCCGTTTGTCTTATAGTTACAATTTGGTGTATCTGGATGTCAGAGTTACGCTATTTGTACACTTAAATCATTAATTCCATGTGAGTCTTACGCAGTACAGCCGAAGATGCCATTGTAGAGGACCCTTGCAATAGAGACTGATGCCACTATCTGGACAGCATCCAGTCAACCTGTTTGAGATACTTAGGTCCCCAAGCAAGAGTTACCCTATGAAAAGAGCCTGATTTTTTTTTTTTTTTTTTTTTTTTTTTTTTGAGACAAACACTCTATCCATGTGTCTGGGCATCAGCTGAACTGTGATGCTGCAAAATAGATATTTAAAGAAACCAACCAGTAAACTGAAAGTGTAATTCATGTATTCATAGTTCTGGAACAAATCATAGCTAAACTTTTCTGAGAGACAGATACTCTGTCTTTTGGCCTAAGCTGGCTGAGAACTGTGTATTCTTCAAAGGTCTGAGATCTAAAAGTGCATACCAAAACCAGCATTGGAAGATCCTAGGTTAGAAATGAATGATATTAAAAAGTCCCAGCAAGTTAGATACAAAGAATTAGTTGTAGCTGGCAGGGTTTAAGCATTTACAAAATGTGGCAAAAAGAGATAAAGTACAGAATAAGAAATGTATGTGTTTGCAGGCTAGTGATTTGGCTTTTCCCTATACATGCTGTGATTAGCAGAAGGAATAGGATAAGATTTGGTTTAGAAGACGCTGGTTTTGAGTTACTGTAATTATCTAACTGGTAACAGATCGCTAGCTGAAAACGTTCATCAATGCCCATCATGTCTTTACCTGTTGCAGTAGCTCAGGGAAGAAAAGGTGGCAATCAAGACATCTGATCATGGCTGCATGCTTGAACTGCATGATTCCAGGCAGCGTGATGCAAGAAGTCAAAGTGGTCACTGAAGTAGTTCTCTATGGGGGTATATTAGTGTCTTTTAAATTCCATTGAGATTTTTAGTACAGATCAGGAATGCACTTTCCAAGTGAATCTCTCAGTTGTCCTTGCTTACAGTGCTTTGATTTGCATCATGGTACAATGACTGCATGAGCTGGGTTCCTCTCACACAGAAACTGAACTGGATTCTCTGATGCACTCAAGCCACATTGTGGCCCATGAGTGGGCATTCAGTCCAGAGGGCCAGTCCAGAGGTATTCTGAGGTAAAAATCAGTGTACAGTGTATAATTCTGCTCCTGATGATCTTTGTCACTTGACAACATAGGTATACCCAGAGTGTACCCAGTGTGCTTAAGCACATAAAACTTCAGTCTGAAAAACACGTAAACACACATGCTTAAAGGCAGCAATCTCTGGAGTGAGACTGTTCAGTCACTAGGAAGTTTGTGGTTGGTTTTGCCTGTATTTTCTCAGAAGGGGTTTTACATTCTTTAGTACAATATTTTTGTGGTGGGTTGGTCTTGGCTGGTTGCCAGGTGCCCACTAAGCTGCTCTATCACTCTCCCCCCTCAACAGGACAGGGGGAAAAATACAATTAAAAGTTCATGGGTCACGATAAGGACAATGCTATCAGGCACCCATAACTGTCACGGGCCAAACAGACTCAACCTAGGGAAATTAATTTATTGCCAGTTAATAACAGACTAGGATAGTGAAAAAGAAAAACAAAACTTCCCCCCTTCCCAGGCTCAGCTTCACTCATGGGCTGCAGGTTTATATCTGCTCCACCATGGATCTCCATATGCTGCCCGGGACAGCCTGCCCCACCATGGTCTTTACCACAGGCTGCAGGGGAGTCCCTTCTCCAGTGCCTGGAACACCACCTCCTCCTCCTCCTTCACTGACCTTGGTGTATGCAAGCCTGTTTCTCTCATGTTGTCTCACTCCTCTCTTCCTGCTTCTGTGCAGTGTTTTTACCCTTTCTTAAATACGTTATCACAGAGGTTCTACCAGCGTTGCTGAGAGGCTCACCTTTGGCCAGTGGTGGGTCTGTCTTGAAGCCAGCTGAAACTGTCTCTGTACAACATGGAGGCAGTTCCTGGTGTCTTCTTGCAGAAGCTGCCACTACAGCTGCCCCTGCTACCAAAACCTTGCCATGTAAACCCAGTGTAATTTTATATAATTCCTTTTGGTGAGGTGTCTATTCTTAAGAAAATGATGAAGGATTTTTACAAACATAAATATTACAATGAATTATTCTGCTCCCTTCCTTTGCTAATATTCTGCTAGCATTTGATAGCATTTTAACTTCACAGATAGTGTAGTGTCCAAAAAAGTAAGGTTATTACGAAGAGTGGAATAAGTTACAGTATTTGTAATTTGTTTTAAGTAATATTTAAGTTGTTCTGCACTCCACAAAAAAATCACAGAATCACAGAATGGTTGGGGTTAGAAAAGACCTCTGAAGGTCGTCTTGTCCAGTGCCCCTGCTCAAGCAGGGCCACCTAGAGCCAGTTGCCCAGGACCACATCCAGATGGCTTCTGAATATCTCCAAGGATGGAGACTCCACAACCTGCCTGGGCAGCCTGTTCTGGTGCTCAGTCAGTCACAGTGAAAAAGTGTTTCCTGTTGTTTGGACACAGTCCTGTCCTGGCACATCTGCTGAGTGTTCGTTCTGGCTTTTATTTTTTTTTAAATGTTAGCACCTTTTTTCCTAGAATTATTATCAATTTTCTGATGAAAGAATTGAGATTGGGGTGTATAAAATCTATGAAAATAATGGTACTTTTGCATTATTCTACAGGCATGGAGAAGTCTCTATATTCCTGTTGAGCATTTTAATATTATGGATGAATTGCTGCCTAATTTCTACATAATTATTCTCCAGCATTCAGAAGACAGGTACAAAATTTTATCTTTTTGGTTTAGCATTCTATTGTTTACGAATTTCATCTTTTTTTACCTGTAAATAATCACTATTTTGGTTGTTTAGTGCCTTGTACTTCTAATTTTGCTGGACTTGAATTTTAGGATAGTGAATAAATTAATATGTAAATTAATCTGCCTACAGCTCAAAGCTGTATGTTTTTCTGTACTTCTGATTTCCCTAATTATATCTTTACTCTCTAGAGGTCACTTGCAAGGTTTCAGGCCATTCTTGGTATCCTCTTAAATTCTGTTAGTAGTTTCCAGCTCTTACTGCTTATGCTCTTGAAAATGTTAGGTGGGGTCATATTTACCTTTATAAAGCCACAGATAATCTCATTACTGTAGCCTAATCAGCTACTACTCATAAATTGAGCTATAGTAACTGACTATGAGTACCTTCACCAACTGTGAAAAGTCTTAAACAATTGTCATGGAGTGAATAAAAATCTACCTCACTGGATATATAGCAATGAAAGAGCTTTCCTTATAGCTCTGTTTGTTCCAGTTAGATTTTGCAGGTTTTCGCACCCCAAGGTGGGGGTAAATACAGCATCTTCAGAGTATTTCTGAGCACATTAAATTAGAGGGTAATAATTACTTATCTAATAAATACACTTCTTATAAACAAGGCTGAAGAGCCAAATAATCTACTCAGCATTTTTCTGCTTTCTGTAGATCGAATTTGTACAGTTCATTGATTGAGAAGCCAAAAGTAAGTACTGCACAGCAAAAGGGAAAATCCACTCAGCCAATGGGTAAGTGCCTCTTACATTTAAGAGATAAAAATCGTTGCGTTGATGTTATGAGAAGGCTCGTATCTTTCATTGTTGCAGTCAGTACAATTTTTAAATAATTTGAAAAATAATTGTAACTCTTACTAATACTAGAGAAAAGTAAATGCCTAAGTACATGTGTTTTGTTGTCAGATATAATGTATCTAGTCACAATTTACAGAATTTTTGTTGATATTTGAAGGCTAAAGTTGTTATAGATACATAATTGTAGAGATTATTTTGATTGTACATTTCTGTATATATTTTGTGCTAAATATATATAAACAGTTATTTAATTTTCAAGGAACAGCATGGCTTTAGAAACTGATCGTCTCTGTACAATTATTTCTGCAAGTGCAAATATGATGTCTCAAAAAGAGTCTTAAGATGGTGTTCTCCTTTCAATAGTGCAAGCTAAAGTTTCTCAGTTTACTGTGAATCCTGATACATTCAGTATTTTGTTGGAAAAAGTGCGTCTTTACAAGCAGCAACAGCTGATGAGTCACCTTAGACAGACTGTCATTCAAAACTTGCAAGAGGGTGTCTCCAAAACAGATGCGGTAATATATTTGATTACCTTGTATTTAAAATGGGGTGAAAAACATATACTAAAAAACACTCATAACCACAATATTCATAAACACTCTTTACCATAATAATCATAAACACTCTGTGCAGAATTTTCAGTTTATTCCAAGTGTAATGTCCCAAGTCTTCAGTTACTAAATGGTGTGTACTCTGCTTCAAAATTTAATCTTACTGTGTTATTCTGTTACTATTTTCAATGTCATTCAGCATCTGTAGTGTTCAGTGGATTATCAGAATTGAAAATTGATGCAGTTGAGATCAATTTACATGAAAATGTGCTGTACCTCTAAGATTTGCATTTGCAAATGTACATTGGCTTTCCTATCACATGAAAGCCCCAGCTGTCCCAAGAAAAAAAATGAGATCACAGATCTCAGCCCTTTAATCAAAATAGAGCTATCTTAGCCAGAGATTTATTACTGATTTCCAGCAAAGAAAAGTTTTTTTCTAGGGCACACAATATATTCTACACTATAGCTCATTATTTGGACACAGTTGATTCAAGTCGGTTAGTCACAAAATTTTGCTTCAGGGACACATCTGATTGAAATTTCAAGTCTGTACCTGTGAACACTCTTAAATTCTAGATGATGAAAGTTTTATGTGACTGCAAGAATGCTTAGTTCTATAAGGACATTGTTTTCACAATCAGTGAGCAGAAGTGTACCATAAACGTACCCTGGAAAAGCGTGCAACTTTCACATAAGCTTTTAAGCTGCAAGGTGACAGAAAGTCTTCTACACATGAAATGTGCAAGTCTACATCCTAGCATTCTCATTTACCTTAATTTTGGCTCCATTAGATAAAATTCAGGTTTTTCGATATAAATGAAAATTCATTGTCTAATACAGCATATTAACAAAATCTGGTATAGACCTATTTCCATCATTAATATAAATGTAAAAACTATAGATTATTCTGAATTTTCTGTACGAGTTTTCATTCTTTTAATCACACAACTTCGACACATCTGGTTCTTGAGTTAGAATTCTGTTTTATTCATCATGTTAGCTTCTTTCAGTTAAAATATTAATTATTGCACATGGTTTAAGTGTTGATCACTTTTTTTCTTGTCCATGACCAGCCTTTGTTGTAATGGAAAGTTATAGAAAGATTGCTGTAGCTGCGTAAGTAAAGAAAATGGTGATAAGATAATGTGAGATAGAACAGATGAGAAAAAAAAAAGTGGCTTAGGCTTTCAAAATGCATGTGCATTACAACTTTCAATAACTATCATAGGATGGTTTGGGTTGGAAGGGACCTTAAAGATCATCTAGATCCAACCCCCCTGCCATGGGCAAGGACACCTTCCACCAGACCAGGGTGCTCAAAGCCCCATCCAACCTGGCCTTGAACACTGCCAGGGAGGGGGCATCCAGCAGCTACTCTGGGCAACCTGTGCCAGTGTCTCACTGCCCTCATATTAAAGAATTTCTTTCTTATACCCAATCTAAACCTACTCTCTTTCAGCTTGAAGCTATTACCCCTTGTCCTATCCCTCCATGCCCTTATAAAAAGTCCCTCTCCAGCTCTCTTGTAGGCCCCTTCAGGTAGTGTACAGCTGCTATAACGTCTCCCTGAAGCCTTCTCTTCTCCAGGCTGAACAGACCCAAGTCTCTCAGCCTTTCCTCATAGCAGAGGTGCTCCAGCCCTCGGACCATTTTTGTGGCCCCCCTCTAGCCCCGCTCCGACAGGTCCGTGTCTGTCCTGTGCTGAGGGGTCCAGAGCTGGATGCACGACTCCCGGGGAGGGTCTCACCAGAGCAGAGTGGCAGAATCACCTCCCTTGACCTGCTGGTAACTCAGTTAAGCATGCAACCTGTACAGAACCACACCAACAGAGCTTTGGGTGAGAAGTCCATTTCCTAATACCAGCACTCTTCACCATTTAGTAGAGCTTGTTTTTCCAGTTAGTGTCTTTATGTCCATCTATATTGGCTTTTAGGAGCTTCGGTTTTTAGTGTCATCTCCTACATGATTCTGTTCTCTCCTTACTGATTTTCTTCATTCTGTTTAGTTTTTTTCCTAAATTGACTCCTGATCTCTCCATATGCTTTCAGTTCTTTCTTCTACAGTCATCTTGTAGTTTCTGTTTACTTCTCAAAGTTGTCCTTTCACAATTTCTTCCTGCTATTTGGAGAACCACATTATCTTTTCTTTCTGCTGGACTTCCCTGCCATTCCCCACTGAAACTGCAGAAGTATATTAATCGCTTAAATAATAAATATTGACATTTTGTACTGATTCCTATGTTAGAATATTTTGCAGAATGCTGATAGGAGTGATGTTTTGTAGTAAAGTAGTTTGGAAACTGAGTGTCTATGTTAATATTTTCCATTCTATGAGGTATCAAATGCTTTGTCTTAGTCTCTGATTTAACATAATACACCCTCCATCCTTGATAAATAGCATTTTGTAAGTAACCTGAGTTTTGTTGCAATGTCTGTGACAGACTCCAGCAGAGAAAATGGATGACAATGGACATGATTTGACATCAGATTTCTCTGAAATATTAGAAATTATGGAAGAATATCTGAAACCGGTGTTGTCACAGTGTGATTTTTCCAATATCAGGTAAGACATTTAGGTTGTTTTATCATCATCTGTGAAAACAGAATGGTGACTCAAGTTCTACAATTACAGGAGTGGTTTGAGCAAGAATAGACCCCGTTGAATTAACTTTTTACATCTTGAAGGACAGTATATGCGGGATATGCAAGAATAAGAGAATTGAAGCACATGATATACTGATGGCCATCTCTAACAAGCAGTGTTCTGCAGCTTATGTTGTACAATATTAAATTCAGGATTAAATGTAATTTAACTAGTTAAGGATGGGATTTCCAAAGGACAGGAACTCCAAAGGGAGTACATCCTTTGTGTAGAATTTCATTGAAGTTGAAGCACTTACGTCTGTGTTTCTTGTGAAAACTTTTACTTAGATAAGTATTAGTGCCGGTAATATTTTCGCTGTAATTCTTCTTCACAGAGAACAGAGCACATCAGTTTCAGCAGCTGAATCAGGAAAAATAAAAGTGAAAGAAAACGACACCAAACACACTAGAAAGCAGGGTATGTGCTCTCTTGAGTACAATATATGTGTGTGTGTGGGGACAGATATCAAAATCGTGCCATTTTACCTTCATTTTTTTTGAAACCAGTGAGAAGAAGAAGGCTTTAGCAACGTTTTTGTCTGTTTATTTTCTATATCAAGTCAAGTATTTTAGTATACTTCCAAAGAGTTTATATGCTGCCTGGAGCTATCCTTCTGCATGTATTTACAGCCTTCCAAACTCTACAGGCTTTAGACAGCTAAATAAAATGTTTTTATTATAAACCAGTCTTTTCAGGAGAAAGGCTAAAAGAAAGAACTTTAAGTCTTTTGATCTCTTTGTTTTCTCTTTTCCTGTTTTTTACTTTATGGACTCTCACAAGTTTCTTGCTTTGATGCAAGCCTAATGCTGGAATATGTCCCTAAACATGTTCCAAGAGAAGAGGCAATCAAGTCCATGGCTTGCTTTGGGAATGAGTTTTTTTTAAGTTTCTCAATTAAAAATTACTAAAAAAAGATATACGTTTGCTTTTGCCTGCAAGGGTTTCTGCAATCTGGCAGCTGGCTGCTTCTGTCATTCTGGAAAGACTGAATAATTTGTCTTCCATGTATTTGTTGGTTCTCTGTAGAACAGGAAAATGTTGTCATAATGATATTCAGTATTTTTTTTTTTTCCAAATAACAGAAACAAAAATTTTCCTACACAAAGGCACAGTTAGTATTAGATAAGAGCTCCTTTGAGGAGATTGACAACACGGACTCCGATATCCAAATCGAAGACCCTTTATTAATCAGAAAGCTGCATTTTTTTACCCTTGCAAAGCTGTCCACACGCTCCAACCTAAATGCTTATTGGTTAACGTACATTGTTCATGCGCCTATTCTAAACATTTGTTTGGTTAGCTTAACTGCGCATGATTTCTCTTTTGTTACTATGTCTTGCATTTTACAAGCTTCAGCCTCCTTCCATTGCTCTGGGAGTTCTGCCAAAGTCCTCTGTTGCAACTGATAACTTCCTCATTTTCTTTTGTTCAAAAACTTTCAAGGACATCATGACCTTCGTTGATATAGAATGTTTCCACAGTACTCGGCTCTTTCGGCACATCCACAAGTCCTGTTTACTTCTGCATTTTTCTCTTCTGTTCATTACAGCAACCTGCTTTTGTCCCATTCCTCTACACTCCTTTACAACTCTATACTGTTTACTCAAATGCTGCTGTGACAATTTTGCATTTCCAAACATCATTTTCTTGAATACATTGCATACACCTGGACTTCAATCTGAGATGCTTGGTTATTAATATGAAGAATCAGTGCTCACAAGTGCATATGCATAAAAGTTTGGCAACATCTTAGGAGTAATGGTATCAAGAGCATTATTTTTGCATAATGCACTTAATCCACAGTAAAATGGAGTTTAGGTGTCGTAAAATAGAGGAAATTTAGGTTTTTACATCTAACTTCAATGATTTTTATACGTACTGAGAACTACTAAATCTCAACTATGTTCTGTAACATTTCTTCAGGTGCACCTATGGATTTAGGATTGTGTGTGGTATTACTAGCAGATGCATTATTTATGGAATTGCCTTTGGAAGCTCTGAGTGTCTTCAAAGAGGAAGGAGTAAGTTCTGTATCTAGAGATTTTTCTCTCCAGATTCTCTCCAATCGATTACATCTGACTGCATCAGGTACTATTAGATAAACATTCTTTGCATTCGCATAATGATGCACTGAACAAGATACTTAATATTTAAATAATATGAATGTTTTATTAGGTTGTACTCGAAGACTGCCACATACAATAGGTTTCCAGTATTTTAGATGGAATAGATAGTACAGTAGACTTCAGTAATGTACAGGCTGGTTATAGTTGTAGTGCCAACTAATCTAAAATAACCTCTACATATTAAAGGATTGTGTAAAATGTGGTGGAGTTTAAATTGGCTTGCAAAGTTTCAGTTCATACAAGTATGGTCTTAAACTCTTTAAAGCTGTTTTCAGCTGCACTAAAAAAATGAAATAAGAATTTAGACTTCTGTTAATTTTATTTAATATTAGTGTAAGACTTTGCTCAAAATATGAAACGTAAAAAACTTTTAAATCATTGACCTACTTCCTCTCTGTAAAGCTAAGATTACATTAAGGGCTCAGGTCAATCCAGTAACTCTTGCGCTATGCACGAGCAAAATCGGATCCCACAGGCTTCATGGACTTCTTTCGTTACTGCAGACACTTGCACCCTATATAAACTCTTAAGTGAAATGGGTTTGTTGAGTGAGGTAGTTGGACAGTTGGTAAACTTGTCCATATGGCATCTTAAAATTATTTATTCTAAATTCTTTATTCTAAAAGTCAGTAATAAATGCAGGCACTAAGCAGTTTCTTGTATAAATCAAAGATGCCTTCTGTTACTGAAGTTAAAGATTTGAAGTCATGCAAAGATAAGATTTTGCTCATGCAAAGATAAAAACACATTTTAACTCAATTTAAATTAATGAAACTAGGGGGCCTAAGATAACAAATAGGCTAGGTTTAGAAGAATATCACTCCGTACCATTAAATTATTCTGTTCTGGAGAGGTTCTTGTATTATGTTCCTATCTGTAACATTTAGCGCCTTCGGTATAACCTGTGCTCTGTTTTTCCATTTCGCCCATCCTTTCTAAAGGGAAATAATTGTGAATAATCTGAGATTAGAATATTTTTAGTCTACATAGCCATTCATATACTGTTACAGGTCTGTTAGAAATAGGAGTTTTAGAAAATGTGGGCGTTTTTTTTCCATTTCTGCTTTTCCGTTTTTTAAAGTAAACTTCTTATGGTTGTATAATTTTAGAAGCAGATGAATGAGAAGAAGCATAGTTCATGCAATTACTAACATTACCCATATGAGCAGTAATGCATATCTCAAACTTCCACCAACTTGCAATGCACTCCAGTGAGAACTGGCTGAGATGCGTATTTTGGGTGACAGTCGTATATACAGTGAGAAATTTAAGTCAGTTTTCTGTGCTTTTAAAAAAATCTCTTAAATAAAAAATCAAATTCAAATACGAAAATTTCTTTTTCCTTTTGATCTCTGCATGTCTCTCAGAAGCTTCAGTTATGCCAGTAACATCAACAATGAATAGATATGGCAACAGGCTTAGAAAGTGCTTTGGTAATCACAGTTCAACTCTGTCTTAAATCTGCAATGTAATGAAGCATTTGCATGTCCAAGGGATCACATCTCTTGCTTGTTTTCCACTTTCAAGCCATTATTTTTAGGCAAGAGGGTTTGGGGAATGTCCTTGCCTTGCTGTGTGATGTGAAACTAGTTTTAATTTGTTATTATTACATCATAACAAATATAAGTAGTCCTTCAAGAAAGTTCTATTTTCTAAAACCGCCCATATGTTTAAAAAAACCTGTTCTTTTCAATTCTACAGAGACTCAAGTTAAAACAGATATTGAAATGTCTAAAGAAACAAAACCAAAAGCTCATCAGAAAAAGAACGTCAAAATGGTGAACTTTCCACATTTTTAAGTAAACTAAATAGGACTAGCTCTTCTTTTTGTGTAAAAAATGTTAAAAAACTACAAGTGACTTGCAGAGAAGCTCATTATATATGCTAGAAATCTGAAGTGGAATAAATATTGCATAAGAGTTTTGCTGCTTATTGATTTTGCAATAATAACAGAGTAGTTGTTTCTTTGAAGAACCATACTCTCTGTGTAAGTGTGACATATTTAACAGCTCACCAAGAGAGCTGTTTAAAGTCACTGAAATGCTTCCCCCAACAATATAGTATGTTTTATATAGTGTACGCACAGATTTTTATAAATATATCTGTATACATGCACACACACATGTGTATATATATGTAATGTATGTATATGCATTGTAGATAATGCAGAATAGCTTATGCTTTTAATTTCCATTGACAATTGAGTATCATGTTGCTTTTAGTCCTGCCTTCAAAACTTTGGGACATCTTTTTGTTGTTGTTTGACACAAAGAATGCAATACTGTTAGTATTTGATTGAGACTACTGCATGTAGTAGAATATGTATTCTTTTTAATTGTAGGCACCAATTAGTCGTGATTTACCCTCTAATTGCTTGCCTGTTGGTACTCATGATTTTAAATGTATCCTTTCACAAACTATTAGCTGACTTAAACTTTCTCTTTTGCTGTTTACATTGCATTGTTTACCCTTAATTGTTTATCAGATATTGTGGACCCTTACAATGAAGGAAGAGAGGCAGGTAATATAAAGTAATATTTTGTCTACAACTACCCATAGAATTTAGAAATTTTTGTAACAGAAAATGAAGTCATGACAGCAAAATGTTGACAGAAAAGCTTAGCTTTTTGTCAGAACAGTATTGCTTATCACCTGTGAAATGGTGCATCAGTGAAACAATATAACCAGTTTCAGGTTCAGGAGAGAAGTTAGACTATCTTATTATTTCTTTCATATCACTAAATATTGACCTGGTATCACCAAGAAAATAATTACTTGGGTAATCTTTCTTACTAGGTAATCCAATTAAAAACACATGCTTACTTTCACTAACCTGTTGTAGCATTTTTAATTTTTCAAATATATGCCATTAAGATACAACATCAGTAGTGCAGGGAAGGATATAAGTTGACTGAAAGGATATGATGCTTTGTATGATCTTCTTTATTATACAAGAAATGTGCTTGAAAGCCATGAATGGGCTTGCAACAAACTACTGGGTGGGAATGAACTGGGACAGGAATAATTGGACTCACCACACCTATACAGCATTCTCAGGCTAAAGACTACAAATAAAAGACTGTGTAACACGTAAAGTTTTTGCAGTCCTTTGAAAGGTGAAGGATACTGTGATAGACACAAACAGCCCTATAAGAATATTTGAGAGTGTTGTTATTTCCTTTTGGAATGTATTTATCAAGGCAATAGGCATTTACTGTATTAGAATAGAATAGAATGTTTTCAGTTGAAAGGGACCTACAACAATCATCTAGTCCAACTGCCTGACCACATCAGGGCTGAGCAAAAGCTAAAGCATGTTATTAAGGGCATTGTCCAAATGCCTCTTAAACACTGACAGGCATGGGGCATCGACCACCTCTCCAGGAAGCCTATCTAGTGATTGAACACACTCTCACAAAAAAAATGTTTCCTGATGTCCAGTTGGAACCTCCCCTGGCGCAGCTTTGAACCATTCCCCCACGTCCTGTCCCTGAATCCCAGGTAGAAGAGCTCAGCACCTCCCTCGCCATGTCCCCTCCTCAGGAAGATGCAGAGAGCAATGAGGTCGTCCCTCAGCTTTCTCCTCTCCAAACTAGACAAACCCAGAGTCCTCAGCCACTCCTCAGAGGACGTCTTCCAGCCCTGTCACCAGCTTTGCTGCGCTCCTTTGGACGTATTAATTCAGTCTGCCACAAACACTTTAATAATAGAATTTTACTTCATTTTTTCTCCCCGTGCATGCAATAGTTTAACTGGTTCACATTCATTAACAAATTCAAATGTATATCAAATGCCAAAAATTGATGTAATGGAAGTTTTTAATAGAGATAGTTATGAAATCTAAACACAAAAGAAGCTACTGAACAATCAGTAGCATAATAGAGTATGTCCCCATATGTTTGCAGTTTCTCCTTCACAGCAGATCAAAATAAAACACTGTTTACCGTGTGCTCAGTATCTGGCTCTAGAGTGTATCCGTAATTTACAGCAGTATGAAAATGTAGTCAAAAAAGAGAAAGTGAGTTATTGTTAATTATGCAGTGCCCTGGGAGGGGGTTTGGTCTCTTACTTTCAGAAATCGGGGCTCTGGAAACTCGGTTAATATCTCCATCTACTGAAGTCCTCTCTGAGCCACTGGAACAGAACTGTATGAGCAGTGCTGGTGTTTTCAGCTCTTTACACTTTCCTCAGGGTATCTAGAATTTTTTCTTTGTGCTCTTAAAGTCTGTCTTTTTAACCTGTCTACCAAATAATCCTTGTCATCTATAAAATACACCTTTCAAGTGGGAATTACAAACAATTTTATGCAGAAAATGTCACAATTGCTAGTTTTAAAAGCTAGACTTCGGTTTCAAAAAACTTCAGAACCGACGATGGCCTACAAAAACCTGAGTTGTTATATTGTCATTTTAAAATGCTTGGCATTAAGATTGTCCAATGTCCTTTGTAGCATATTAAGCTCATAATGATGAGATTCTATTGTTACAGAAGCTTTAAGTCCTTCCCAAAAAATAAAGGAAATCCTAGAAAAATACCATGACCTGTTTACACTACAGTGGGAAGGAGTTGTTGGCAACATACGCATTCCAAGGTTTGTAATACTCTATCTGCTGTTGTGTTTTAGCCATGTTTCTTTTTCAAAATTGTGGCTATTCCCAGAGGCTTCAGTCACAAAACAGGGTCACGTTTTCCTGAGCTGGTAAACACATAGCTAACCACTGTGTCTGTTTCAAACATGTATTTAGATTTGTAGACTGAATAGTTTAGGGATCTGAAATACAGTGCCACAAAGTGATTTAGCCAGATCAGTGGCATCAGAGTTGCTGTATATGTAAATAATCCAATTTTGACAAAATATCTACTGTTGCATTCTTTGATGAATATTACAAGTATATGGAAGCATAAATGCAATTTCCGGCTTTGCTCGTGACTGTTTTTAAATCCAAGTACGGAAAACTATAGCATATCCATGCACATAGAGTCAACTGTAAGATTGGAGCAGAGATTTTAGAAGCACAGTAGTGAAGGTGCATCTCTCAGTTCACAATTTCAACATCTGATTGTGAAACTAATACCATTTTATGGAGTTCATCCATAAAAACACTTTGTTCTTTACAGAAGTACTTTACTTTTAAGATCATAGAAATAGAGGGATAAGAGGGATCTCGAGGGGTCAAGCAATGACAAGTCCTGTGAGCGAGGCAACACAGTCGTCATTGGACCTTCCTTTGTAACTGCTAGTTTAATCAAGCCTTTGAAATCTTCTTAAGTAAAATTATTGTGTAGGTACTCCAGTGTTTCTTCATAACAATAGAAATATTGTTACCTGTTATCAAATTGCATAGTTTTTGCTGCCATCTAGGCTGATTATTCGCATCTTTTTTCAAAACCTAATTTCTTCATATCCTGGTGGATGCATACATGAATACTCCTCCCATTGAGTGTTAGGCTAAATACTGTTACTTCAAAGATGTACAATGCATACATCGATTTTTTTTTTTTTTTTTTCGAGTCTGGTATTTATCTAAAAATACACTATACCTCTTGTTTCCTATGAGATGTTACTAAACTAAGTATACCTCTTAATTAAAATAATTAGTAGTAGTAGTTCATAAGAGTTGTTACACTTTTCGTGGAATTCTGCAGTCTTGTTTGTCTCCTTGCTTTGCATGCTGACTTTTCTTATGCATATTTCTGGAGTAAATAACGCTGAAGGTTTGCTATGGATATTTTCTGAAAAATATGATTGTAAAATAACACAAGTAATGTCTTTTCTTTTATTCTTCCTTCCTTTCAGCCAAGCTGAATGGGAGCAGCTGCTGACAAACTGCAGTGCGTTTCTGTTCTATGGAATGGAGAGATTCATGTCTCATATTTTACTCAACAGACTGGTTGCTATGAACATCCCAAGTGAGATAAGCAAACTGGAAAATATTTTTTTCATTATACCACCTTTTGTTCCCAGTTGTGTTTATTTCATACTGTATCATTATCACAGTATTAATGTTAGCAACTAAGGGCTTTTTTCAAGATCCAGGATTTTAATCAGAAAAACTTTGCATTATGTGGATTTTATTCTGTTGCATAGCTTTCTTGTTATTCCTCACAAAGAAGTTTAGTCCTTCTCCACTTCCAAATGTTGGAATTTCTAAAGTCCTAAAAACTGAGTCATCATCTGATGGTTTTCCCAGTAACTCCTGTCCCTTTCTATGGCATTTGGCTTTTGGTAACAAAATATTTTTTATTGTTAAGAACAACCTCTGCAGTACCACTTCTCCAAAATTCCTCAGTCTTCACTCAAGCAAAGCAGAATTGTCTGTCAAAACTGGGTTAATGATGAATGATTACTCTGGTATTATGGAGCATTTGTAGACTCTGAGAAGGTTTGAGGGTTTTTTTCTATGCTTCTTCACAACTAAGTAGTCTTTCTGGTGTTGTAGCATAAGGACTGTTTTTTTGGATTCACAGTCTTCCTTTCTCCTGTTCCCCTTGCACATCTGGAAGAAGCTCAGCTTTGGAGTTGTGCTGAATTTGTCGGAGTAGCTGAATTGCTGGCTTCCATCTGTATTGTTTTGAGATGTAAAACTGAGGACAGTACACATCAGGTTGTTAAGCCCTGCAAGTAACAGGAAGTTCTTCAGGAAGCATTGATTTTCAAAGTGATTTAAACGTGTATATAAATATTACTGGAAATCAAGAAAATATGTTTTCCTGTATGTATTGCTCGCTCTTGAAAATGAGGTTTCAGATGTCTGTAGGGCAGATATTTAGAGGTCTGGCAACTTCTGGAAAGTTCCCGAGTGCCTTGTTAACCCTCACCCTGTGTTCTGCTCTTAAAATATGTCAGGATTATTTCTCCAGTGCATCTTATTTCCTTTGATGGAGAATAAACTAATTTCAAATGTATTCATTTTAGTCCTCAAAGGATTGTTCTATTTTCTGAACACCTACACAGCTTTTAGCTGGTAAAATTACTGTTGTTTTGCAGATTGAATTTGAATCTATTGTAGAACCAATCTTCATGTTAAAAGTACTTTTATTAATAACTATGAGCTGTGTCTGAGGTTTCTGAGGGCTCTAACCTGGACCAAATATTATTAAATATTGTTGCTGGTCATTTTCATGATGAAATACAAAGTATCATTGCTGAATCTGGGAATGAGACCAGGCTGAGAAAGAGAATGAGGTGGTTCAGCAACTCCTGAAATGCAGGATTAGAATGCAAATTAACCTTGCTTTATGGGGATAATTAGCAGGGAGTCATTCAGGAAAGGTTAGAGGGAGGTGTTACGCTTAAGCAGAAATAATCAGTTACACATTAGTAAGTGAGGGAATGATTGCTTAATGGGCATCTACAGAATAGAGTCAAGAGGTGGATCACAAATTAAGCAACATCATCTTGCTAGGAGAAAAAAACCCTAAGCTCTGTATAGGGGTAACTATACAGGAGCATCATTTGCAAGATACATGAAATAATTCCCCACCCTACTTAGTTTTGCAAAGGTCTCAGCTGGAGAAGAATATTGACCTTATTGAACTTATTGAATAAGTTACTGATTGAGAATATCAAGAGCGGTCAGAAGGCTACACTACAGATGTGTGCATAGTTTTATTAGGAAATATGTATGGGCATTCATACATCTATATGCATGTAAGACATACTTTAGGAGGAAAGATTGACAGATGGAGGGGAGACATGATAATATTTCTCAAGTATGTCAAAGGCTTTCCAATCAGAAAAGTAATTTACTTCTCATCTGCTTGGGTCAGGAGAATAAGTAACAGGTGGAAGCCGCAGCAAACCAAACAGTAGGAAAAGCTTTTTAAATCTGAGAGTGTTCTAAGTTATTTCACTGGGGGCACTTAAGGAGAGTAAGGAATGTTTGAGATGTAACTTGGTCCTAACTTGTGGGGAGGAACTGCGATAGATAACATTTCCATAACTCCATCTTACAAGAGTTTATAACTATAGAATTGAGTCATATAGGTCATTAGTCTGTAATAAGATGGTATGTGGACTTCATTATTAGTTATACTAAGGTGGCACAGGAAACAAACCTGCAAAACACTGTGGAAAACTGTAGCAAAGGTAGTCAAATGATGTTAGGATGACTTTATTAGCATTCTTTTGCTTAATACTTGACAGTTTTGGCTGAAATGTATAAATTTAATATTAGTTGTTTAGACTGTGTTCAAGAAAGTAACTTAAGAAAGACACAATTTGCTTATATTTATTATGTTGGGCATTATTATTAGGGCAAATACCATTGCTATAACATTTTTTTTTCCAGAATGCCATTTGATGATACTTCTAGATCTGGTGCGATCAAAGCAAAGTTTTCAAAGAATTGCAAGCTCTGATATCCACAAAAGGTAGGATAAAGTTTATTTTGGTGAAGTCCAGAACAGGGCAGAGGATTTTTATTTCAAAACAAAATTAAAATTTTGAGTTATAAATATTCTCATTCTGCATCTAGAAGGGCTCATATCTACGCCTAAGGGAGAAGTTAGCTTCCTTATCTTGTAGCTTTGTTCTTTAAATAGGGCTAAATAGAATGAAAGCTGTATTACAAGGCAATGGTCAAGAAAATATGACACAGAAATGTTGCTACATTACACATACCTCCCAATCTGAGTTCATGATTCTCAGAATATTCTAACTAAACATATAAAACTTCCCTTTAACAGATAAGCTGTTAAGAGTCTGTCTAAGGTATGTTCAAACTGTTCATACACTGAACAGTTTAACAATCAGCCAGTTTTTTTTTTTTTAAATAAATTATTGTGGCAAGTTACATTTTAAATGACCTGTTCAGAATCTTTAATTTTATTAATTAGAGCTTTTTTAGCCTTGCTTATAAATTGACAGGTGGCAGGGTTTCTATACTTTTATTGTATGTCCATTATGAATTCTTGGCAAATGGCACCCAGCAAATAACTTTTAAGTTATTAAAGGCAAGAAGAATAGTTTTAGTGTCCTAATCTTATTCATGAGTTATTTAGTTGAGGCTGAATTTTCAAATAACCCAATTATACTCTCAAGGGACAAGAGGCCTTGCAGAGGGATCTAGATAGATTGGAGCTTTGGGCAGTCATTAATGGCAGGAAGTTTAACAAGTGCCAGATTCTGCATCAGGGACAGCGTAACGCTGGACACAAGCGTAGTTTGAGAGGAGTGGCTGGAGAGCTGCCCTGCAGAAAGGGATCTGGGGTTGTTGGTCGGCAGCAGGCTCAACAGGAGCCAGCAGTGTGCTCAGGCAGCCCAGAGGGCAAACTGCATCCCGGGATGCATCAAACACAGTGTGACCAGCCAGTCGAAAGAGGTCAAAATGAATGTGTCTAAGATAGGTTATATGCACATCTACATATGTAAATATGCAGATCTCTGAGTGTTTAAACAACCTCCTAGGGTTTTTATATTTAATATTGTTTTTGACCTCCCCACAAACAGCGATTTCCTAAATCAAACTAAAATGTGATTCCTTAAACTAGTTTTTCTAACTCTGAACTTTTGAAGTCTCACTTTAATAGATTGGTGAATTAATCAACAGGACTTACATATTTAAGCCTAAAAGCTTCCAGAAGGTTTAGAATAACATTCAGTTAAAACCAAGTCACATAACTTCATAGACTATTACACAGCATCTCCCCAAAAGATTACAGAAAACTTTAGCTATCATCTTCATATAAAGTTACCATGAAAAGCAGATGCTAATCAAAACAAAATTCAGCCTTTAGTTTACTGCAGTTCCAACCCTAGAAAATATCATTCCCCTCCCATCAATAAAACAAGAATACCAAAGATATTTATTTAAATATTCAGGAGTAAACAAATATAATCCCTCTTTACAAGTGATTTACTTTTAAGCCTCTGAATTACTGCCATGCCTATGACAAAGAGCAAGCTTTCAGTTCCTACAATATTTTATGTTTCCCTTTAGCACCTTAAGCAGAACTAAACAAGTCTTTTCACCTGATTCCTAGCCTTCTGGCTATATTATAAAGGGTATTCTGCAGTATTTTGTAAAAGTTACTGTATTACTGCTCCTTTCAATTTCCTGAGATGCCCAGAACAGTAATATGATAGAGAGTGATCCACATGGTAAAACTGCATCATGAAAAGATATAGAAAGTTATCTAAATTCTTTGTATTAAATTTAAGATGCTGTATGAATAAACACTGATGTGTGAAGTGAAAACACTTGATGCTCAGCATAAAAGAAAATGCAGTTTGACATTCCCTCTCCCCTTCTATTAAAAAACATTGTACATTGAGTTATATTTTTTGATATGTTATGTACATTTTTAGTCTATTGATCTCATACTTCTGATTTTCTTTAGTGGTCTGCGTATTGCTGTAGAGAGACCAACAGAGTCAGCAATGCTTCTAAGCCTTACTGGTGTTCGTTCTGTAATAACCAACCAGTGGTACAGTACCTTGCAAGAGAATGCAGAAAGGCTAGACATTTTGTCTGAGAGTAAGTATTTGTGTTCGTCTTTGTTTGCATGTGTATTATTTCAGACATTTGTATGCGTGCGCTCATGGAGTGTGTGTATCTACTTGTCTCCCATCTCTCTTTGCTCCTCATGAAATTTTGTGTGGTGTTTCCATGGGAGATAAACTGCATGCAGGAGCCGCCATGTGGTTGACAGGTTGATCTTTCAAAACAGAAATCAGTTTTAGTGGGGGGATTGTTTATGGTCATATGGTAAGAATAGAATTTCTATGGTGAGGAGCAGCGCCCTAGGACTTGGCAATCCGTAGTTACATAAACTATGGCAAAAACAAAAGCTGGAGATAACTCACATGTTCAGAGATACAAAACTCAATCTGTAAAGGCATTTTAAATGTGAAGACACCAGGCTGTATGGCTGTTTTCTTGTTTTTCAAAACTTTTAATAAAAACTCACAGAAAATAACATTTCTTTCCAGATTTGTTGAGCATTGGTAGAACAACTGGGCAGGCAGTCCGTATTCTTCAAAAGAGCAAGATTCACAGGGAAAGGGATTCCATTAAAAGTAAGAATTAAAAAGCTTAGTATAAAAGACTGGCAGTGCATATTAACTGGATCCTGGTAGACCTATGGATGGTTCACAGCTCTAAGTGAAATCTTTCAGATGAGCTGTGACAAATTTTTGTGACACTTACAAGAATTGAGAGTGGGAAGACCACTGACATAGTATTATAATTGGAGTAGTTGTATTTTACGTATATAACGTTTGGAGGGAGACTGTCATAGCTGACCAAAAGCTAAAATTTATGCTCCACTGAACTGTTATAGAATGAAGTAGTGTGTCTGAAAAGTCGTATCAGGAGCATGACATGAACAATGTAAATCATATGGATTATAAACTGCAAAAATATAAATTCAACCTGCAGTGATTCAGCTGTCTGCGTTATAAAGGGCACACTATATGTACAAAATTCTGCTTGGCATCTTGTGGGAGAGGGGAGAGGTTTTTTGAGTAAAACAACTTTTTGTATACTGTTTATAAAATTATATTACATAGATATTTTTCATTGTATGGGAATTACCTCTTAAAACAAGGGTAAATAAAATAAATTTTTTTTATAACTCACACTGTCATAGAATTGAAGAGGGAGAGAGATCAGAAACGCTGTGTAGTTTTCTGTTTTTTTTCAGAAAACGCTTCTTGGATGTAGTGGCAGGTATTAATATTATAAAAAGAATGTAAATGTTCCGTCTGAACATGAGGAAGAACTTCTTCCCTCTGAGGGTGACGGAGCACTGGAACAGGCTGCCCAGGGAGGTTGTGGAGTCTCCTTCTCTGGAGATATTCAAGACCCGCCTGGACAAGGTCCTCTACAGCCTACTGTAGGTGACCCTGCTTCGGCAGGGGGGTTGGACTAGATGACCCACAGAGGTCCCTTCCAACCCCTACTATTCTGTGATTCTGTGATTCTGTGATTCTGTAAAAGAACCACAAATATTAATCAAAGAGGAGACATGATAAATTACTGCGCGTAGACAATTCTTATATTCAGTTGTATTCAGAAATAATAATGTTTTAAAATATTTTTCTAGTGGAAACGGATTCTCACAGTTCTTCTAGAGACAAAGCAGAAGAACAGACCATTCACACTTCCTCAAATCTTCCTGCAATTCATCCATCGTTTTTTAATTGTGTGCTATATGGTTTACCCAACGTAATTATTACATAATTTGTGTCAGACTTTTCATACTAGGAATACCACTGCACTGTGCATAGGGCACACTTTGCATGTAAAGGTGTGGCAGATACTTATTTCTATATGGCCTAAGGAGAGGTGAGCTTAAGAAAATGTACGTTTTGCTGATAGGCTGATTTCTTTTTCAGATGTAAACAGTTTGATATTAGAATAAGGGTCAGGAAAATATCTAAGAACATTTAGTTTAGAAATTTCAGTTAGTACTCTAAGGTTTTCTGAACTCTTAAAAGAATTTGGTGAGTACCAACACATCTTAAAGGAAATTAGGCTAGTATTTTTGGGCATTGATGCATGAGTGAAATTGGAATGTATCATAGTCATTACTTCCATTTGGAAAAACTTTTGCTTGATTTATTTTGTTTTTACATAGAAGATCTGTCAGCGCCATAGAGGAAAAATTTGCCAAGACATCTGAGCGAATTGATTTTTAACTTTTTAATTAATTGGAAAACAAGGTAGTATTAAATAAAATGTTTAATAAGTTTTGCTTTCTTTGTTTCTCTATAGTTTCCCTGAATAACATATGAAGATATATTAAAGTATTCCAAAATCCCAAATAAGATGATTACATGTGTTGATTTTCTAACATGCTGTTTTAATCAGCAATGCATTTTTAAAATACATAGTTTAAAACTTTATTTATGGTGATAGCAGTAGAAATAAATGTAAAATAATATAGCACTTAAGGAAAATACAAAACTTTGATCATTATTGCAACTAAAACCATTTTAAGAGTCTCTTTTTGTTTTCCAATAAAATGGTGATGTCTGTATCCCATGACACATTTTTTTGTGTTCCTGATAAAGCATTAAAATGGAGCTGGAAAGATACTGTTCTTGTCTACCTGCTGTGCTATAGTTAGTTAGAACTTGATAAAAGTTATGGGCTATGTGGGCCATAATTACAAAATCATGACATGCAAAACGCTCTTTTTATGCACACAATGGAATATAAATTTGTGCTTCCTTCCCCCTTACTCTCACAATTTAATTAGATGACCTTACATGAACTGCAGCTGCTCTGTCAAACTGTGTTTTTTATTCCCTTTGTATGTAATTTTCTTCTTTATTTAGACATAGGACATATGTTTTTTATGCCATGTATGTGGACATTCAGTAACAATGCAAATTAAGCAAAGAAGATATTATAGACTGTACTTAAGTTATCTTGCCTGAAAATTAAGGATTTGGTGTAGGATATTTTCAAGTCCCTGAACTTGCCATGTTTCACTAGATATTGGTGGGAGTCCCTTCCCCCAAGTTCTCCCATTTGATTATTTATTTATTTATTTTTAGGTCTTACAAAATGCCTTTTCGTTGCATCACTATTTTGCAACTGCTTTTTAAAAATCCCGTGCATGGTATTTGGGAAACTGAAGTATTTCTGAGTTTGAAGGAGCAATTTCTTTTGAATAAGGCATATGTCCACATTTGTTGTTCAGTGTAGCAAATATCCACTAGATTGTTAATTTCTTTAATTATTTCCTAGATTAATTTCTCCATCATTCTCCACCACATTCATTGCTATGAGATTGTATTCCTCTGCTGTTGGTGGCATGTTTTACCTGGAATGGCATCTTTCTAGTGCTGTCTCTTTTTCTGTGACATAAAAGGCTTAGAAAAAAAAGTGTATTCAATGGGAATCATGAAGCCTTGTCTGCCTTGCTGCATGACAGTTTTCGTGAATTTTGTGAATTTCTTTAACTCTCTGGAAATGAGAAATTTCATAAATGGAAAAGTCCAGAAGAGTTTCAATGCTTCAGAAATGACAGTGATGTTCTTTGAGAATAATCCAGTATAAAAATTGCAAGATTGCAAAGGTTAGAAAAAGCATTGACATTCAGGTACAATGGGCTTATTCAATAGTTTACTACTGTGGTTTTATTTATGAAGCTGATGGAAATAACTTAATCTACCAAAATATTTGTCTCCAAAAATATTCCCATTTGTATTTGATACTTTAGCCCTAGCTACATTGCAACAGCCTCTGTCAGAAAGATGAATGAGTATGACCAAAAATTTCTTTACAGTCTGACACACTACTTTATCAGAAAACATTGATAAGGAGTAATGGCCCTATCCAGGAAACTTCAGACCTGTAAGCTTTACTTGTTGAGAGTAAGATATTGGAAATACTAATCAGAGAAACTGTGGCAGAATACCTACAAATGGGCGATGTATGCTGGGTAAGTACAGTAAAAGTGGATGATATGCATAATTACATAATATATCTGATTGGCATTTCTGAGGCATTAAAAAATAATTCATAGAATCATAAAAGTTGGAACAGACATCTAAGATCATCAAGTCCAACTGTCAACCCAATATCAACATGCCTGCTAAACCATGTCCTGAAGTGCCACGTCTACACGACTTTTAAATACCTCCAGGGTTGGGGACTCCAGCACTTCCTTGGGCAGCCTGTTCCAATGTTTAACCACTGTCTCAGTGAAGAAGTTTTTCGTAATATCCGATCTAAACCTCCCCTGGTGCACCTTGAGGCCATTGCCTCTTGTCCTGTCACTTGTTACTAGGGAGAAGAGACCAACACCTGCGTCACTACAACCTCCTGATGCCGTGAAAAGCCGGAGCTGAAGACTCAATAGTCAGAGGGCTATTAAGCAGGTATTCTTTAATGCGGCACTGGGCACACGGGGGATCTCTCCTCCGAACGTGCGCACCAAACACCCTGTCATTTCAGGTTAAATACAATCACAATATACATATTCATTATATTTCCGATAAATGTTTAGCATATTCATGACTTTTCCAAGAACAGATTAGCATATGTTAATATCTTTCACGCATGTCTGTTAGTGTCCTCGGGTGGTCTTTGGGGATCTCAAGATGAAGACTTATACTCCTCATCACAGTGTCCGCTGGTTGACCTTTGTTTCTGCGCAGACTCAGTTCTAAGATTACGTATACCATGTCCTTCCAGGTGGTTTTGCTCCAGTCTTGTTGCCCTCTTGGTGCCTCTTTATCTCTGTAGCTTGGTACATCTGCCCTCCCAAGGCTGAGCTGTCTGGGGTAGAATTATTTAGGAGCCTCTCTATCTTAGAGCTTTCCTGCCTTCTCAAAACAGCAAGTCGAGTTTGTCTAAGTAGTGTTATTGAGGAGCCTCTTTATCTTAAAGCTTTCTTGTCTTCTCAGAACAGCAAGGATCTAGTTTAGTTTAATTACAATCACTCTGGTAAGTGGAAATTTTACATTTACAGGTATCACTCCCTTCAAGTAGTTGTAGAGAGCAATAAGGTCTCCCCTCAGCCTCCTCTTCTCCAGACTGAACAGCCCCAGGTCCCTCAGCCGCTCCTTGTAAGACTTGTTCTCCAGACCCTTCACCAGCTTTATTGCCCTTCTCTGGACATGCTCCAGCACTTCAATGTCCTTCTTGTACTGGGGGGCCCAAAACTGAACACAGTGTTCAAGGTGCGGCCTCGCCTGTGCCGAGTACAGGGGGATGATCACTTCCCTGCTCCTGCTGGGGCTGACTTACTCTTGCTGAAATGACTTAGGGCCATGAAGTGTAGTCATAACCACATTGCTTGGGGTATTAGGAGAGTATTCCCTGTATTACTGTGCTAAATACCAGTCAGTAAAATCATTAATAGTAGTAGGACTACATAAGTAGATGATAAACTGTGTGTTAGGTGACAGTGGATATGCATTCAGTGACATAAGAAGACATCTAGTTCATTCCTTCAGTAATTAATACCGGAAATAATATCTTCTTTTCCATTATATGTTTGTAGCAATGTGCAGTGACATGATTGTACAAAAGTAGAGAGTCACTTCAGGAAAAGATATATAGTAGAATTTGGAATTATTTCAAAAGAAAAAGGGCATAGATAAATTAACATCTTTTATATTTCTTTTAAATTTACAATGGCAATTTAACGAAGGAGAAGAACCTGCCTCATACAAAGGAAGGATTCATCAGCTCAGCTGATACAATTTTAGAGTTCAGAATGCTTATCTGTTAAAGACTAAATATGAATGGAACTGAGCAAAGAAAGGCTGAGAAGGAACGCTGTAGAAAATTTCTGTTTCAGAACCTAATTTGAGTAAGCGACTAAAAGCTTAAAATTTTCTGATATTCTTCAGGTTGTGATTGAAAGTTTAGGCAGAAGGACCCCTCTGTGAGGACAAAATGAGTTTTAATTGGGAAACATAAAAACACCCCACTTACAGTTAATGATTAATGCATTGTAATATGCCTAACAAGTCTCGGCATTTAAGAAGCTAAATAAGTCCTAAATTTACATCTTTGTCACACACACAAACATTTTCTGCAATTTAGAAGCTG
This sequence comes from Opisthocomus hoazin, assembly GCF_030867145.1. Classification (NCBI taxonomy): domain Eukaryota; kingdom Metazoa; phylum Chordata; class Aves; order Opisthocomiformes; family Opisthocomidae; genus Opisthocomus; species Opisthocomus hoazin. Next base: position 80,750,081 of record NC_134419.1, on the reverse strand, counting down.
TTGTGGTCCAAAACCAGGGCAGAAGCTTTTGTAGAAATATAATAGTTCTCACTTAAGAATTTTGGGGTCAGCCAACTCTGGTCCAAGAAGTGGGACATGGCAGATAGTTTAGGGCGTATTCACCAGGACAAACTGAAATGTTTTGATTTGTTGTTGAGTCATTTCACCATCTGAGAATTATAAGGCAGCGCCTACTCAGGTGGAGTCTAGAATTAGGGGAGAGAGTGGGAGTGGAAAAACAAAAAACAGAAGGGTTCTCAGATGTCCTCTGTGATCATGGAATGAAAACCACGTCAGGTTTCAAACAGACCGTGCAAAGATTTGGGTAAATGTCATTTATATTCAAGCCAAGATTCAAAACTAAAAAAAAAAAAAAAAAAAATTGAAAAAGTGAGGAGCTATTGTAGCAAATTATCTGGACTAACAATAGCAAGCTTTCTCTACACAAAGTGAGCCAACAGATAGTGGCAATGAAAGCAAAAGAAACCTGCTGTGTGCAGCACAGAAGGAGCAAAGAGAGGTATGTTAGTCTTGTAGCAGCCTAATACGTGAGACCCCCAATAGGATCCTTGGCTTCAAGTTATTTGGAGAACTAAATAGTAGCATAGTCATACAAGGAGATACAAGGTGCCATACTGAAGGTCTTCATTCTGTAACACTGAATTTGAAATACATGGACCAAAATTTCTACCTGCAGATACAAAAATGGAATTAAGACTGTTGATTTCATGTAAGATTTGTTATAGAAAGAGTACTCCCTAATTACTGCAATGGAAATAGTCATGATTAAATGCTGGTGTGATTATTTTAAACCATTCATTAAGTACATATGAATAGGAAATTCAAAAAGGCAAGTCCTAGTATTAATATTGCATAAATAGAATCATAAAATGGTTTGAGTTGGAAGGGACCTTTATGGATCATCTTGGTTCAGCCCCCCTGCCATGTGCAGGGACCCCTTCCACCAGACCAGGGTGCTCAAAGCCCGGTCCACCCTGGCCTTGAACACTGCCAGGGGAGGGGGCAGCCATAGCTTCTCTGGGCAACCTGTGCCAGTGCCTCACCACCCTCATCGTGAAGAATCCCCTCCTTATGTCCGATCTAAACCTACCCTCTTTCAGTTTAAAACTGTTGCCCCTTGTCCTGTCACTACATGCCTTGGTAAAAGTCTCTCTGCGTCTTTCTTTTAAGACCCCTTTCTTTATTGAAAGGCCTCAATAAGGTCTCCCCAGAGCCTGCTCTTCTCCAGGCTGAACGGCCCCAACTCTCTCAGCCTTTCTTTGTAAGAGAGGTGTTCCAGCCCTCTGACCATTTTTGTGGCCTCCTGTGGAGCTTCTGTAGCAGCTCTGTGTCTTCCTTGCACAAGGTATCCCAGACTGGATGTGATACTCCAGCTGGGGGCTCATGAGAGCTAGAAATCACTTGTATTTTATTAAGTGAGAAATTATTTTTGTTAAGTAAGGAATAAAAATAGTTTTAAAATTTTTTATTGAATAAAAAATATGTTTCTACTTTTTCGAGGAGTATTCTAGAGAATGCTCTCCATTTATTTGACTGTGAGCTCTTAATTTTTAAAATATTATGTATTGTTCAGCAGCTTGGAGGAAAAAGTCCTACTAATGACCAAGGAATAAATTACAGTAGATACAGCTTAGGACATATGAGTTCTCTGCTAGAAAGACATTGGCACAAGCCCAAACAACAAGAATAAAAGCTTCTGAAAATATTTCATCTACATGGCACCACATCATTTCTTTGCGCTGTATCCATTCATACAAGAAATATTAAACAGTTAGTGCTATTCCATGTATCAGCGGCTTTAAAATAACTTTCTGAATTATGTCTCAGCAACATAACAAATCACATTATCAATTAGATTTTATAACAGAAATGACATTTCATAATATATTTGAGCATGAAAGGAATTGGTCAGCTAAAATTTATGTAATCTGAAAAATGTGAGAAGAAAAAAACCCATGGTGAATTTATTGATAATATTCTAGGACAAGAACATATTTTGAGTAGTAGGTAGCTGTCCAAGAAAAAGTGTGTAGTTCTAAATGGTCTGCAGGGAAGAACTGCAGCAAGTTTGCTACAAAATGATAAAATAACAACAAAAAAAAGAAGCTCTGTCATTAGTCCCTGGTCTAACTGCTCTGAAATTAAACTGCCATAAGCAATCATTCAGGGATTTCTCATCACACACGCTACTCTCTCCAAAGAGAGGGTAGCTGGTCCTCTCAGTAACTGTCTCCCCATGTTGCAAAGGGATGTGGTAGAGCAGATGCCAAAACTTTGTAGCTGATCACTATGGGTATTTGTAGGTAGAGAAATCGGAGCAGATTTGCGATCGTTGTAAAAATACATTCCCATGACTGTTAAAGCGCATTCATCTGAGTTTGAACGCTAATTTAATGACTTTACAACCTGCTAAGCCTTCTGACCCCTGCTTTGGCACTCTGTCTGACCTGAAAGCTATCCAGGAATAGGATGTCGGAGGGGAGCGAATCACTCTATGTGAATACAAATTCTTTCATCTGTATATTGTGGATGAAAGACGAGCTCAATGGCTGTAGAGCCACAAGGAGGAGCTTTGTAAAGTACCTCTCCAGTACTAATTCATGCTTCCAACTGAAGTGCCTTTATGTGTGTACAATAATAGACAGTTGCTAGCATGGATTTTAAGAATGTTATCGAGTTAAAACTGAAGGCATGTTTATGTGCCCTGAAATATTTACCAGTCTGTGGAATACCTGAGTCCTTACTCAGGTAATGAGTAGACAATTTCTCTGCCAGTAAGAGCAGAACGTGGGTGGTCTTTCATAAACCTAGTAGGTACCATTTTAATAAGCAGTAGTCACAGAAGTCTTTATTTAAGTATAAGAAGAGAAGAAACCATTTTAATTAATTGCAGTTTTCCAGAGGGTTGCCTAAGACTTACGATATGAGGAATAATTTTAGATCACTTAATTCCATTTTTACAAAATGCAGTATGATACGTTAACAACGTTACTGGTATGTAAAATATCAATTACAATAGTCCCTGAAATCTGAATCTTGCTATCTATTATTAGATATATGTATATTTTAAAGGTCTTAAACATTGTAATCACAATAGTACGTCTACCATGGAATGTATTCTTCAACTGTCAAGAGAGTATACATATACTAAGTCAGTGTTAAGTTCAATACAGTTGCAGCCAACAAAATAAAGACCCCTGTCAGAAGTAAAGGCCTATATCTTGGGCTAAGAAGATACAAGAAATTAAAAGGGAAATAATCTTCAACAATCATTATCTTAAGCCTTAGTGTTTTGTGTAACTATCAGCAAATGAAGATGTCATTAATAGAAATTATATACATTTGACTAGCTTTCTGAAAATTTTCAAACATAACATCCCCTTCTTTTTGCTTAGCTTTTCAGTTTGGTGGCAGTGTACATTACTATGGGAAATATTTAGGGAGACATTTATTTACCACTGAATTACTACTGTGATTTTTTTTTTCGTTTATTTCATATAATGCTTCAGCCTAACACATGAGTAGAGACAGCAGTGACAGGACGAGGCGTAATGGTTTTAAACTAAAACAGGGTAGGTTTAGGCTGGATATAAGGAAGAAATTCTTTACAATGAGGGTGGTGAAACACTGGAACGGGTTGCCCAGAGAGGTAGTGGAGGCCCCATCCCTGGAGGCATTCAAGACCAGGTTGGACAGGGCTCTGAGCAACCTGATCTAGTTAGTGGTGTCCCTGCTCGTTGCAGGGGGGTTGGACTAGATGACCTCTAGGGGTCCCTTCCAACCCAAAACTTTCTATGATTCTATGATGGCAGACGAGGATGCAAACTGGCAAGGTGAAACTGAAAGCAAGATGAGTACTGAGTTCTAGTACTACATTCTTTCCTATAACTGAATGTTTGTGACCTATCACTTTTCTTGATGGTCTCATACCTGACATTTACCATTTGAAACTGTTAGGAGAAACTAGATGTCAACAAAGATTAATAGCTTTTCCAGAAATCTCTAACAAGGCTGCACTAATTAGGAATTTGTGTTTATTTTCTGAACATACATCTGAAAATATTTTTAATAGTGTTCTGTATTTCCCTCCAGCCTTTTCAATGACTTGTTTTAAGGGAAATACAGTTACTGTCACAAGACAGAAGTGTTCATTTGGAAAACTGCTGTGGATGGCATGGAGAACAAGCTCCTAAGCCTAAAGCGAACCTGAGGAGAGAACAGTGACCATGGAATTACAGATAGAGCTTAATCTGCAATATCCTGTAAGAGAGGAGGAATGTGAGGGAAAAATGTTTGTGATGAAAACATTTAGTCTGCTCAGAGCACGCATCTTGATCCTCATTCTAGTATTAATAAGCTTGTATGCTGAAGTTCTCAGCATTCTTGGAGCAGCCAGAACAATCTGTTCTTCTACTGATGTGACAGGTACTTATTAATTACTTGCCAATACTCTGTCAGAGAACGAACCAAGAGTTTCTGTTGGAAGAAAAGAATGTGTTTCCAAAAATATTTGCAGTTCTGTCATGTCCTCAGAATTTATCTGGACTTGTAACACTTGAAGTATCTTACAGAATATACGATAAACATGATGAAGTGTGCTGCAGCTGAGGTATGTAGATGGCTGTCTGTAATTATCTGGTTAATCTGATAGTAAGGTAGCAGCTAAATTGCATATAGCAATTAATAATAAATAATTAATACTAATAGTGTATAGCAATAAACATGATATTGGCATAGTATTTAACAGAGGAAAATGTATTGCAGTACATGGTCACTGAATCAGGACCCTGATGTCACTTAGAGGTCGTAAGAAATACCTAAATATACTGTCTTTGTCATTGACTAATAATTAATAAAAGGCTCGAACAAAGGCTCTTGTAGGAGCTCTCACCTACCGAATTGGTAATATCCACATAAAAAACCTACAATGACTCAGTTCAGAAAGAGCTGGGAGAGAACAGTGCCATCTTTTCCATGCAGACAGTTATCCATGTCCAGCACAGTAATACTTCCCAAATTCCCAGCCCTGGCCAGCCTTCATCACTACCTTTTCCCAAGAAAGCAAGCAGATTCAGTTTTTCAAACCTGCGTTAGTGCCCTGCTACAGCATCAGTCGCAATCTCGAAGAAATGTAAACTGGTACTCTCATTGTCAGGTACAGCAGCCACTATTATATCTTGCAAAAGTAAATGGAAATGTTTGCTCCTGTCATTTTACTTAGCTAAGTCATTTTCAGTCTTGCTGTTGTGTTCCATTACACATTCTTGCCTGATCTCTGTCTCCTACCTATTCCTGCTGGTGAGCTTCTCCCTGGAACCCAGAAACATGAGTCAGATCAAGGCTCAGTTACTCTTTCTCAGTGTGTGTAGTGCGTACTCTCCCCATCTGCCAGCACCCAAGCATACATGCCTTGGATGCTCATGACCCTACTCCAGCTGCAGCTACTCAGACTTCTTATCCTACTCAGTGGCTACTCTCTAGCTTATCTTATGAAAAGGAAGTTTACTCACGTTCACACGTGCCCACTCAGAACAGAAAGCACACCCACGCAGAAAATAGTTAGAAGCAAGATTAACGAGAAGATAGGGTAGATTGTGGTGATCAAGCGCAGGTCTCAGTCAGATGACATTCTGACTAGCAGCCTGTTTACATGCAGTTGATCCCCTTTAGCCCCTTTCCCCTCTATTTTCCTGCACCTGATACATCTCAAGCCCTCCTTTTGCCCACCTTTGGGCCTTCCTCTAAATGTCCCATAAGTCTCATCAATTCACATGAACACCTTAAAACATCTCATACTAGGTTTTGAAACTCCAAAACTGTTTTTCCCCTGCATCCTATGTTCTGCTGTAGGCAATGATGCCCTTCAGTCTGCGAGGCATACAGGAAGGCAGTTTCTCACCTTGAGCCATCTCAGTGAGTTTCGTGCCAGGGCAACAGGCTGATTGTCCTTCTTTGATAGCCCTAAGAGTAGCAACTTGCTTGACTCCTTACACGGTTCAGGTTACTGGAGTTCCTTCCTTGTCAGTGTTCATCTGATCCTCACTGGGCCTTTGTGTTTATGATGATTTGCCTGTAATCTTATAACCAAACATCAGAGGTGCCTGCTTTCTCCTGCACTGCTGCTCAAGACCAAAAACTAGCTCAGATGCACACGGGTAAAGGTCTGCTGGGGTAGAGTGGCAACAGACTTCTTCAGCTGAGGAAGACCATACCATGGAGATACATGGTCAGTATGCTTTGCTTGTTACGTGTCTGTTCTAGCAAAATGTGAACAACTTAATCACATTCTGATTTTTTATCATACGTGGAACAGAAACTGTTTCCAGCTTTTAAGTTACAACAGCATAGCTTTGGCTTTTAATTACATGTGGTCGGTGTGGACACCAGATGGCTGAGAGGTCTTTCATCTGGTATGTTCCTGCGCATTCCATGACAGGGCTGCACATGCAACTGGGTGCACACACTGCACATGCAGAAAAAGGGAAGTCAACAGTCTTACTGACTTCCAAAATGGCATAGCAGCCAACGCTGAGACATCTGTATCCAGATATCTATATCAAGTATTTATACACTAGTTGTTTTCCTGACACAAAATTATGTGCTATGTTTTCTGGTCCAGGCAGAGACAGAATTTAGGCAGTACTATTCCCACAAATGAGGTGTTCATTTTGCTGCTTTGGTATAGTCACATCTGTGCAATGGAGCAGTGTCTATGTTTGTACTAGCATACTGGCTTCTGTGCTATTTTTGTAGGTATTTTTTTTCACCTCAAACAGAGTTCATTAGTATTTGTCCTGAATGACACTGACTTTTATTCCATTGGAAAATATCTATTTAGCATTTTTTGGTTTTTAGTATTGCAAGTACTGACATTAGAAACATAAATAGTACATATACTGAAATAAATTTGCACTGCAGTTCTACAGGCCTTTCTGCTTCTTCATCAGTATGATTCAAGGGACATGGCCTAAATCCGTACTCAATCAAACGGGTCTATGTTGGCCAATATAATCTAATTGTTTGACATTTTTATAGCAATTCATTGAGACTAAAGAGAGATGACTACATTAATATCTTGATGCAGCTAGATAATAGCTGAGCTAAAACTCATGTGCCAAATAACTGAAAGGCTCTTAAATTCTTTTACAGATATTAACTCTTTGTGACAAAGGAAAGAGACTTCAATACAAATGTAATGAAGAGAAAAAATAGTACAATTCATAATACAAGGTATTATAATAAAGAATATTGTAATAAATTTTCTAAGAATCTTCACTAATCATTTACAAATTATATTTCTCAATAATTGAGAAGAGAATTATTGTTAATGTTCATGACTTTTCTTGGATAATCATTTTCACTGAGGTCAAAATTAAACAGAAAAGGGCTTAGCTGATGGATGTGTATTTTATTCCTCTAGCTAGACTGAACAAACTTGTCTGCCCTGCATACATCTCTGGGAACAGTCAGGTTGGAATAGTGGGAGAGGAATATCATGGAGTCTCACAGCATATGTGAATGCTGGACTGACTTAGGCTTAGACAAGTCGCCTCATGTGAGTGAAGAATCCCATCAAAACCCGCACTCCTTTATAAGTGTATTTGTTGTAAGAAAACGTTTCCTGTGAGTGGGGTCACAGATCTGCAGGTAAGAGCAAGCTGAAGGAGAACATCAGAATTGTTTTATTGTGGGGGTTTTGGTCTGAGCCTGGAGAAGAAGTGAAAGGAAAAGAAAGGAGGAAACAAAGAAAAAGCAGGAATAAATACTGCAGTGAAAGACAGAAACACAGAAAAATGTGTGTATCAAACTTGGCTTGATTGCTAGTTGCCTTTTTGCTTTCAGAGCGCTTGGCAATAGAGACTCAGTGCGGGCAAGGACAAGGTCTCATTACTCAAAAGTGGAAATTCTGATGTGATTAAGTGCTTTTTTACAAAAAAAACAAGGTAAAAATATTTGCAAAAGGAGGAACCTGATTATCGTGAGATGCAAATGGATAAATTAGAGATTAATCTCCTTCTTCTCTACTTAAAAGCTATGCTGGAATGATCCTGCTTATGATGAACTTTTGTTTGAGCTGGTCCTTAATTAGAATCTCTGTCGTTCTCCATGCCTTTTCACTTTCAGCAGGTAGTATCTCCTCAAGCAGTGCACTGCAGTTACGTGTGATTTTAGGAGAAACCAAATCTGCATACTAAAGTATTTGTATCTTCCAAAAGCAGTAGCAAATCTCTAGAGAAGCTGTGTTGTCAGAGCAAGAAGATGAAGACATTTTAAAGTGCATCAACACATCATTGAGTGGCTAAGTCGTCACCTTTTTCCCTGCTAGTGGGTGGTGAGGTGAGTTGATCTTAGGACCTTTTAAAATGTACTCTTCCTCTAGATTTGAGGCTGTGGAAAATAGCCTGGATAGTCTACTTTTAAACGGCAGCATTCTATTTCTTATGGAATTAATTTATTTTGAGAGCTGTTTTGAAATCTTTATTTTTTCTGATGCCAAAATTCAGCCAGGAACTTTTTTTCAATTCTCAAGCATGTGCAGCCTGGAGAACAGATTTTTTTTTTTTTTTTTTTTTTTTTTTTAATGAAGAAAGTGCTGGCACAGCTGTAAATGCAGACCAGCTGTGGTGGGCCATTGCAGAAGACATTGTGACTAGGAGATCGTGATTTCCAGCAGCATCTAGGTAGAGTTTAACCGTAGGCCTTGGCTGTAGAGACCCATATGTTAGCATGAGTGACCCGCTGTATAACCTGAACGTGTGCCATTATGTTAGTATACACTGGACTTAGCAATACCACCTATATGTTCTGCTTGTAAGAGCTCATTCCTATGGAGATGTGTAAAAGCGTAATGCTCTCAGTGAACCTTGGTGTGCCAACTAGAAAGTTTGGCATTGTACAGATAGAAGACAGATAGCTTTGTTCACTTGGAAGAATACAATAAAGATGTGAAGATCAACAAGGTCAGAAGACCTCACCATGGGTGGGATCTGGGCAGTGTGCCATGATCTGCAAGGAGGTACTTGTTCCATGCTGAAACAGCTGGGGTTGCCAGCATCAGAAGGGTCCTAAGACTGCTGTTACCTTTTCCATAATTTCCATTTTTTACTCGGTAAACCATTTAGCTAGCCTTGCGTGTCGGTGCTTTTCTCACTGTTATCCCAAAGGAACCAGTATGACCTCATAACACAACAGTAGCTCTTATGACAACTGTAATTTATATTAAAAAAATAACTATTTCCAGTATAAACAAGTATATTGATGGATTATTGCTGATGTTTTTAAGCAAAAACACAAGGTAATTATCCCCCAATGTCATGGAAGATTTATAGGAAGGGCAGTTATTTTGTCTAGGTTGCATCATTGACATGTAAGAAATGATTACAAAGCAGAAGAATGGTGTAGTGTTACTTTGCTAATTTTGCAAATCGTAGATAATGCTATAAAACATCTTTTTGAAAAGGGATGTTATTTCTAGGCATACTCTTAGTGGCAAAACAAAAATTTAAGGACACAAGAGGCTGTTTATGAGTCTACAGTCAAGTGTGAGCACATTGACTTTGGCAGCATTCACACCTCATGAAATTTTAAGACCTTTAACACCATCCATTGCATAACTTACTTTTTGTATATGGTAAAATTTTCATGCTGTGCTCTTCCCACATAATGATAGAGGTACCTCTTCAGTCACTGTGCGCAACTCTGTTCAAAAAAAAAAGATCGTGCCTCCTGCCCTTTTTTTGGCTTGTAATTCTAAAAATTTTTTTATTGTGTTACATTGAAAGACTTAACAATGAACTTCTGGGAGCTCTGTAACACTTTGTGTCAGGGCTAATACTGTTTGGTTAGACTACTACTAGCACTTCAAGGTATTCATACATTTTAAAAAGTACTCTCTGACTGACAGGCAGGAAAAAAGGTATCCCTCTCCTGAAAAGCATTACTGAAGATATTTTAATGTGAGAAGTCCCACTGTTTCTATTATTCCTTATTTCTATCAAAGATAGGAACCTCTCATAGAGACAGCATCTCACTAGAGACAGGGAATGTTAATGCTGGAGAACTGGTAAATATTGCAAAAACACATTTGTTCATATATGCGGAAGGTAAGAACCAATGCCTTGTTCAAGAAAATGGCTTTTCCCACAGTTATGGGAGTACTCGTACTAGTAAACCAAACAAAATCTGGCCCTTAACAGAAAATAATTGTGAGGCTCTGAAAAATAACGTGAGAAATATTGCTGACATGCTGTGTTTTATAATGATTGATTAATTCTTGTTCAGTGTAGGCTTTTCTTAATGGAAAGAAAACATTTGTGGTGCCTCTGTGGTCCTATTAAGGCTAATTAATTCCTTCACCAAATGAAATGAAGACTAATTAGACTCTAATATTAATTTCCTATTTGTCCAGAACCACTAATTTTCATATCGCCCTGTTGCAGCCTACGTTTTTATGTCTGTACTTGCTGCAGTTTGTCTAACAGGGGGGTAAAATGATGTAAGACATCCATAAATGTAATCTGTTGAAGTGTGCTAGAGGGACTAGTGTGAAAGGAGTACAATTCAAATCTTAAAAGTGGTAGTTAGGCCACAAGTTACATGTGGCATTAGACATGAACTGTTTCTCCATAAGCTCTCAAGACAGAGCTTCACACTAAGAAGACAGGTTTAGATGACAAACCCTTGTCTGTCACTTAGATCCTGCTCAGGTGTTTTTCAGTGTATTTAATTCAGTTGTGAACTTCTTTACTGAAGATAAACTACTGATACCGTCATGCTAATCCCACTGCTCCTAACAGACTATAAATGAGTGCTTGCTTATCCTTATTTCGCTCATATGCTTTCTTTGCCTCCTTAGTTTCTCCTGCTTCTCTGCTTGCTTCCCTTGACAATGCAAAAATGGTTCTCTCCAGAAAGCTGCTGGGCACACTGCACCATCCCCAGCCATCACCTTGTGTCTTTCATACTCTCGAAAGTCAGTGGCACCTTATCTACCATGTTCTACTTCTGTGGCTCAGATTACACTCCCCTCTCTCAGGCTTTGAAGTGTTTCGCTCTGATAAATTGCTTCTCAACAAATGTCTGTTAATGTCCCACTTGTTTTTGTGGTACTGATTACATCCTCCATCCTACACTGCATCTCACACTACTAAACATTGTTTTCCTTATGATATAACTGCTTAACCAGTCACTCAGGGCATGAGAGTTTCTCCTTATCTCACCATCCTTTAAGTTCAATCCACTTTTTCCTGCATAACCTAAGCAATTGCCTCCACTCCTGTAGATTCCTCTACTATCCTTATTAACAGCATGCAAATCTAACTTGTTATTTGTAATGCATCTCCATCTTTCCTAGTCCTGTGTTTTGGCCAGCCTCTGTTATCTGAATGTTTCACAATTATTTTCAAAGTTGTGTGTCCAAAACTGTATGTCTGATCATCTCTTCTGAGATTTGCATGGCTGCTGCTCTTTCTTTCTCCCACAATCCTGTTATCATCAACGACAAAACTATCCCCTCTGACCTGGGGAACCGTCTTTATTCCACTTTGGCACAAATATTCTGGCCATGTCTGAAATTATTATTTCTAATCTTGTTTTTTCCTTTGGCCGCTACTACTCTGTTGCCTTATCCCATGTAACCATACCCTCTACTTCATTTTAGCCATACCTCTTTTACATCCATAATACGTACTGCAGTGTATGTAGAAGTTCATTGTCTTCACAAGCAAAAGTCTCCATAATTCTGTCCTAACTACTCTTCATTTGTTGTTACTCCTGTCGCTGAGTGCAAGTGTTACCATCTTTAACGCATAATTAATTCATCTTCTTTGGTGCCATTTTGGATCTGTACAGTGCTTCTCTAAATTTGAGTTGACTGTGAAGTCTGTAAAAACTTTATAGCTTCTGTATGTTTAAATGCTACTGTCACACCTTTAATTAATGAGCTGAATAACAGTGGAACAGTTGCGTGCAAAAGTAAGAAAGTGGTTAAAATTTCCTTTCATTTTAAAAACTAACACTGTGACAGACTTCTCTTTGAAAAGAATACTGCCAGCGCTTTATTGCCATCCAGAGAACAGCAACAATTTGAAGCCTCTAATAATGTGTAGGAGAAGTGTGTATGTGTGGGTGTTTCCATGTTTTCTTATTATCTTCCAACTTTAATAACCAAAAGGTACAGAAAATGCTAAATAAATTTAAAATAAATCTTTTTCTGAAAGTCAGGCTCTGAAAGTTATCTCAAAACTGTTTCCCCTAAAAAAATATATAAGACAATTGGTTTTGCACAGAAAAAAAAATCACCTTAGAACTTCTGACTGTGAAGGTATTCAGGTGGCTGTCGCAGGAGTGCTGCAGGTGGATAGGCAGTGTGGACTCCTTTACCTGACCTGGGGAGAAAATCTTGCCTTCTCTTTCAAGCACTTGCTTATGACTAGGCAAAAGGAAGCAGGACTTAATGTTGTGACTTTTCAGTGTATCCCTATACATTCTCTTATTCAGAGGATTCCTATTTTGTTCCTATTGTGCTGCAGTTCTCCCTTTTCCTCATTAAAAAAGCCAAGGTTATTTGTCTGCTCTGTGGCTGAAATGTGAGCACTGCCCTAAACCTCCTCTATGAATACCCTTCCTTATAATGTTTTGAGTGCAGTAATTCAAAGCCTGGTGTCAGACTATCCACCCTGCCATGCACAATGGCAGTGCGACCTATGGCTAACCTCGCACTGGCTGTTAGTGTATGAAGTGGGTGTGCTTCCATTTTTGTTAGTTGGAGACGCTGTCTTTGACTACCTTTACAAACTGGTGTCCTCAATTAATTTACAGATGCAAACCAAGTTTTCTTTGGTGAAATAGTCTAAAAGGCTCACCAGTACCACTTCATCGTGAGTGACTTGCATTGACTTGCATGTAGCCACTTATCAAATGGCTAATTCATTTTAACTTGCTATTTTCTAAGGGTTTCCACGCATTTTTACGTTGTCTTCTTCTTTGCCATTACCTAAGTTTTGATGCTTTATTTTGTACTACAGAGCAATACTCTATGTATCCTCACCTTCTCAGGAGATAAAATATTTCTGTTACTTTTAATTAAATACTAACACTTCTGCCAATTCTTCATGATTTAATACATCCAATACCATTAACATGTGATTAACCTAGGTCAACATATCCTTGAGAGAGAAAATCTGAGTCTTAAATGCAAGAATTTTTGCTTTCAAATCATACCTCACTGTTTTAACAGACTAATGAGCACAGAAATATGCATACAAATAATTACTGAATATCTTACCCTTCCTGTCTCACAATATTCCCAAAATATGTAAAAAAGGCATATATATTTATTGACATTTTTGCTTTAGATCCACAGGATTCATGGTAAAGAATATGAATCATGAAGAATGTGGCTGTCAGAATGAGGTTCATAGTTTGGGTTTAAGATTAAGTACTGCAGAAGCTCAAGCCCACTGAGGCAAAAATTATACTGTAGAAGACAATCGCCTCGTGAAATCTTGTGAGATGAATATGAAGTGCATAGATGTCTTGCAGTGAATTCTCACATTTCCAGCTCATGATGTTATTTGTAGAGTAACTCATCTCTTTGGATCTTGCCATTCTAAAATGAAATCGGGGTATTTGAATCTGAACAACGCTCCTACTCAGTAACTATAAAAAGAATAAAATTCAGATCAATTTTGAGTCCAGGATGAGTTAAGAGGAAGACCACAGTGTATAAAAATTGCTTATTAAAAAATAGGTTTTTAAAATATTACAAATTACTTCTCTATGTCTTGCAACTAAATTTCTCTAACAAAGGGAATTGTGAAATACCTACACAGCTTGACACCTCCCGGGTAAAGGATGGTGAGGCCTGGAATGGTGTAGTCATGGCTATCCTTTGTAGGATATGTTAAAAGGTATTCCAACAACATGAAATTCCTATAGCACCCACTGACTTGCACCATTAAAGGTAGGATTGTAGAGTTAACAAGGGTGCCATGCTCCCAGGTATTACTTGTTGAGCAGTGCCTTGCCCCTTGCTGGAGAGCACATCCATGCCTTGTGGTGTCTGGTATGGCAGCAGCTGTCACTGGGCAAGGAAAGTTCGCCATGATGCAGATATCTGTTCTGGAGTAAGGGTATAGGTACCCATCCTGCCCTCCCCACATTTGCTCATTCACTCCGGTAACTCCAGTAGCTCACCTTCATGTCAGTCCTGTCCTCCAGCCTTGCAGTCATCGTGCTTGGTCTCCAACCGCAGGAGCTAGCCAGCACTTCATGTGCACTTCACTCCTTGTATGGTCAATCGCCATGGCTTCCTAACTTCTCTTCTTCCTCCTCTTCTGCAAAGGACACATGGTGTAGAAAATGTCTGAAGAGCTGTCTCATGCTTATAAAATGCAAAACAAAGAGTATGATTGGGTCTTTTCCACTCATAGCTGTCCTATGAGAACAATAGGAAGTTGGGGAAGGGGGAAAAAGAGCAGGGACAAAGAAATTGACCACTTACAGTGTAAAGGGAAAGCTTTACAGAAATACACTTGCTGAAGGGATCATATTTTACCTATGTACTTATAAAGGATCTTTTAACAGAAGAAAAGCAGGTACACAGAGTTACCTGTTGTAACATGTTTGTCTTGGATGCCAGATACACTATTGCCTGAAGCCCCCCGCCAAGCTCCACTTTGCCTTCAGAAGTGAGGACTGCAGACAGTGGGACCCCCCCCATACACAACCCCACGAGAAGGCTGGTGACAGGGAGGAGGAGTGAAGAGCTCATGATTTCTCCCACATTACTGTCATTGCTGCTTCGGTGGTTAGACTGTCTTCACAGAGCTAAAGCAAAATGCGTCAGAAAGCCAGGGCTGTGCAGAAATACGGGGGCTGAATTACTCTGTGCGCCCGTCAGTGTGAATGCTGCAAGGGGCCACAAGCAGGAACGGGTGTCCAGGCAGTTCATGTGAGCATCCCAAGGCCAGAGTGGCTGCAGGGCCACACTGCCCGTGCCTGTCCCTCCATCACTGGCAGGGATCTGCAGCTTCTGTCTTATCATGAGCATGAGAATTGTAAAGAAATCAGCCTTTGCAAGATACCAGGGTTTCAGGATATGTTTTGTACTGTGTTTCTGTGTTTCCTTTCCCTGATCTACCAACATCCCCATCTGCTACAGGGATGGTTCTTGACTTCCAGCTCAGCAAGGTGCTGCTCTGGGACTAGGTTTAGCAACAGATATCTCAGGTGGCTACCTGTCATTACTTTTCAAGGCAATATAGTTTTTCAAACTGTAACTTAACAAAATAAAAACATGAGAAAAATCTGGTAGAAACAAAACGTCTTTAATTCTGTGTAAAGAAATTGTAATTTTCTGAAGTAAAACAACACTGGATGATTCATTCCATATCATATTTCTGTTGCTACGGGCTGTACAGTGTGTAGCTAGTGTGGGTCCTCTATACCACTGTGGAGTAACTTTTGTTTCAACTGGCACTCTAGTAATGTCTTGTGTAGAAATAATGGTTTTCCATACTAAAGTATTTAAATATAGTCAGCCCTTGCGTTTTCTTCTAAAATGCATTCAGTGAAGTATAGATCTTATATAGGATTCAAAATCGGATATGCTTGGTCTTAGCAAAATTTTATACAATTTTCACCAAAGGCTTTTTAAAACAGTTTATTACACTCATGGCCTAGTTTGGTTTTGCGTGTGTGTAAGCGACATTCTGCTAAAGCTAAGCATATTGCTGCATGCCATTGTGTGAATTAAATATATGAGATGGAATGCAGCCATGGAAAGCTGGCAATTTCTGTTCTTTTTCACTGTTTACAGAAAGTGTATTTATGTTGCACTCCTTGCTTTTGATATCAAAGCTGTAATAACAAGTTAATGATTTATGCCAGGATCAGCAGCTCAATTAAATGTAGTGAGGATGTGACTTAGGCAGAAACAAGAATTGAAGGACTGAAGGGACACAGCAGCTCCTCAGAGGAGAACGACAGTGCGGTGCCACTGGCTGCTGCGAGTTGCCTGCTGGGCTAGGGTGTTGCTTATGCTTTCTGGAGAGGCATGACCTAGCTCAGAACTGAGAAAAGTAAAAACATACAGATGTAAATACAGACATCTAACATGCTCCAATGTGATGTGACCCAGCACATACATAATATTTGTATTCTCTAACCACTGATTTCTGAAAACTGTAGTTGTTAAGAAACAGAAATAATAGTTGTCACCTGGAGCTATATGGTCTCAAGAACATGACAGTTCTTAGCTCTGCACAGTGCAGGCACATACAGGGAAAAACTTCTGTCCCACAAAGCTCAGCTTCAGAACTCTAACCTGTGCTACTGGCCCTTTCTCCAGCATTCCTGCACAGCTGTACTGTCCTATACCCTACTAACTTGTCTTCTAAAGCTGAGTTAATAGAATAGTTGAGTTGGAAGGGACCTACAATGATCCGCTAGTCCGAATTAATTTACTTCAAAAGTTGCCACAAGCACAGAATATTTTCTTGACAAAGAGGGAATGCAGAGAGAGGATATGAACAGCACTTTATAGGGGTTATTTTAATAAAACAGTGCTTGGGTGTCTGGATGGCTTGTCTGAGCTGCTGGAGATTTTAGTGGCCCAAACAAGGTTCTCTTCAAGGACAGACATAAGTGCAGAAGCCAATGGTTTTCTCTGCTTTTTTAGTAAAAATACCCTAACAAATCAAAAAAGCACTCAGACCTGTTCCTCCCTTAACCTCCACTGGTTGAAAGTGAGTCAGCTGTGTGCTATATATTATTTATTTGTCCATTAGCATATCGAAGCCATGTGCCACTTCATGTTTTTGTGCAGCTGACCAAGGAGCCATCATCAGCGTAAAACTCTCCTATCCTTACTGTATTACACGCCAGCATAGCAGCACTGGGCTCCCCTGATGTCGTTTTCAGGAGCAAGCAGGCTGTGCATTGGGAGGAGGAATGTGGTGGAGGAAAGGACTCATCTCATGGCTGGGTATTTGACTGCAACTGCAGAGCCAAGAAACTCTGACATGCACTCAGGAGCCCAGAATCTCAAAAGCCAGTGTCCACAGAAGCATAATGTCCCCACTGACAACATTTTTTGTATTAAGTGAAGGTAACAAGGAAATATGCTGTAGCACTGCACTAGTGATCATATCTCCCACCCTACATGGGACAGATTTTGTTTTCTGAAGCTGCAAACTGAGCAAAAGATCGACATTTTCTGTGTTCGTCTCCAGTTTTCCTCTTAGAAATGGTGCTACGTACTGCCATGGTGGACATCTCACTGCCTCTTTTGTCCTGGGTTAGCATTGCTCTCTCTGAAGTTGGGTTCATGTTAGACTCTGCAGTTTCTATGGCACTGCAGCTGAACATCTGAATCAGACACTTCCTGAACTAGAAAGTTGGAAAAAAGGAGATCAGTCAAAACACATAAGGAATTTTAAAGTATCTCTATAAAGCAGTATATGTCTTCGCTAAAACTCCTGGAAATTCGCTCATGAGTCAGTTTGGAATATAAAGAAATAGCCCCATAAAATATATTTGCCTATGCCACCATGAAGAACTCTAAAACTGCGAAATAATGACATTCTAAAAAGACCCAGACTAGTGGAAAAGCTTATTCTAAAAAACAATTTTCCTCTTCTGCTTGTTACTAACCACAACTAATGGACAGAATTGGTCATTTCTCCAGGCTTATGAGTTGCTTTCATATGCTAATACCCAGCTATTCAAAGATGGTTTGCATCCATGTTGTTCATGAGTAGGGTAAGACCAGCACACGTATGCCATGCATTGGGAGATTGGGATACTGTCCATAGGATGTAAGGCAAGCAATAGCTCTCTCTGCAAGACTGAATAAACGTATTCATCAATTCTTATTCAACAGTCACTTTACTGTTTCTCTTCTTTTGACTTACGTGCTTATACTCTGCTTGATGCCACCACTCTCAGTAGCTGCATTCATTGCATAAATCTATGCAAGTTTATTATCATGCCTGTTACCATAGTGAACACGTATCAGTTTGGTTCATCCCCTTATCACTTCTTCTTCTCTGCATCCAACCCCTGCCCTCATTCCAGAGAAGAAAGCTCCCTGTCCCGCAGGCACATGCAATGCTTCTGCCCTCCCTGTACATACAGCCACAAATGCAGGATTTCCTGACACAAATTGAAGGTATTGAAAACTTCCACCCCCAACTCAAAATCAACTCACTGGTGCTGCATTCCTGAAGAATTATAAAAGTGTACTGGAACAGTCTTGAAAACAGGACTTGCATACAGAAAACTAACTGATGTTCACTAGGGGCTGATTTTCCTTTATAATATCTAAACTTAATAATTATTCATGCTCATTTTAATAATGCACAGAGGCTGATGCTATCTTCCAGTAGGCAGATATACAGTGATGTTTTTTGGTAGTTCTAAATGCTGGATATTGCAATGCTAGTTAACTAACATGTTGGTAGGTAGAAATAATTCATTACAAAGCAAGACAAAGTAACAAAATATAAGTTAAAGACACTTTGAGAGTATACAGTACCTGTTTGTTCATAAAGACATAAATAATAGGATTATAAACAGTAGCTGTTTTGGAAAAGAAAGCTGGAATTGCTGCCAGACGAGGATCCAACTCAATGGAGGGGTACACAGTGACTAGGATAGAAAAGGCGGCGTATGGCGTCCAGCAGATTAGAAAGGCAATGATCATAACAACGACCATTCTAGTCACTTGTCTTTCAGGTTTTCTGGTACTTCCCAGCCTGCTTTGCGTATCTGACACCTTTAAAGAAAAGAGAGAAGATTCCAGAAAATAAACAACAAGGCCTCCAACCAGTGAATTATGGGCAGACTAATAATCTGCCATGCTAGAAGGAAAGACCTACTCTTCTTGAGTACGACAGCACGTAAGGATGCTGTTACTGGATCACAGGGTGTCAATGTTACTGCTGAGGGATGTGAATTACTGTATTTTGTCGTTATTAAATTTTCCTTTGCTTAAGTATCTTTATATTTTTACTGTCAAAGTGAGACCAAAAAGCTATTACTAGGGCAATCTCTGTGTGGAAATCTAATTGCAGTGAGGCTCGACTGCAGCCGAAAGAGACACTCCCAAGCTAGCTTCAGCCAAGTCACGATGAGCAAAGCGACGGCACGGGTTTGCTATCCAGTCTCTCAAAAGGTAATCTAGCTCAGGTAACTTCATGGGTGCTGGAGCACTCTGCCCTGAGGCAGTGCAGAAATACCTTTAAATTCCATCTGTGCGAAAAGAAATCCTAATGACTTCAGTCAAATCAGAGACAACATTTGGCCTGTATTTAGAATGCCAAATAACAGAACACAATGCCCCTGACAGAGTGAACAGTATGAGGTAACTTATGACAATAAGTTACCTCTAAAAATAGGAAACAGAGATTAGGGCTACATTTTTGGATGATACAGCTTGCCATACATCACTAACTTCAATGGAGCTACCTCAGCTTACAGCAGCTCTAGATCTGCACAAAGCCTAATAGAGCTAGACTTCTTGGCTTGCAGGAAAGCTGACTAGAGAACACTTTGTACTGGTAGGAGCTGTATCCATCCCTCTCTTGCCCTTTTCTGGTCTTTTTGTGAAATGCATTTGCTGCTGTCCTGACAAACCAGTTCATGTATAGCAAAATATAATGAAAAGCACAATTACATTACTAGGCAAATGTGAGATGCAAATACACCTTTGAACCAGCCTTACAGCCAACTAACTCTAATCTTACCTACAAAACTGTCTTCTGCACCAGTCAGCCCAAGCACAGCATTGTCCTTATGAGATCTTTTTACAAGTTTCAGCAGCTTCAGCTATCTTCCAGGTTCTCATTCAGGCCACTGCCAGGGGCTGACTTCAAGTAAAAGCTCTTGCCTTGGACCACAGACTTTTCCAGAAATTTGGAAATATAGGCTCGTGGCTGTTGCGGTCACCATCAGTAGAGGGGAAACAACCCCAGGCAAGGCAGTGCAGGAAAGGAGGCTGAGCTGTCCCTGTCCCCCCACTGGCACCTGAGCCCCAGCCTGCTCCCAAGGCTGCCCACCAAGCTGGTCTCCCCAGCCCTCTCGTGCTGCCTCTTGGTATAGCTGAGCCCTGGCCAGCCACCACATCCACAGGGTGTAAAAATTCAGCTGTGGCTAACAGCTATTGAGAAGCTTTCAGCCAACTCCCAGTCTACTCCTGCCATTATGGCTACTCACAGTAATTGCAACAGTTTAACTGAAGGCATGATCGTGACTTAATTACTGAAAAGGAAGGCCATCTTGGTGAGTCATTACCAGATTGTGAGCCTGAATTCAAGCACTTTGTTTTTCATGTAGCCTTTGCTGACAGCTAGGTGTCCAATATGGGCATTAAAGACAGCACTCTGCTGTGGCTGTGCAACCACCTTGCCATAGGTGGAGTTTAGACCAGACTAAGCAACAGTGACCAGGAGAGTCTGTCAAGCTCTGTGGTGCTTTATGGCCTTCACCAGAAGAGCGTCTACAATCTAATGACACCAGAAATAAAATAGGATTGGGGCATTTACCAGGAACACTCCCCCTCTTCCCCTCACTGATCGTGCAAACAGCTTAGAGATGTTGATACAGAGGTTATGTGATGTCAAACAATGTCTTTCTGGGAAACATCCTTGTTCTGCTTCTGATGACTTAGAGAAACAAGGCACTGTCACGTAACGTTAGCTTACATGGGAATTAACTAATGATAACTCTGTATGGCTCTAGAAGAACCCGATGCCAGGTCTTGCAATAATAAATGCTAATAAAGTAAGAGGTTTTGGTGTAATATGGCCTTTTAGCTTTCCACAGTAACATTAGAACTGAATGGAGACATTTTCCCTAATAACGCTTGCACTGCACTCCGACAGTTTAACACATTTAGCACTTACAGAAGTATAGAAGCACCTCCTGGGAAAGGTCGTGTCCTCACTGCTGGAGAAAGTTGTAATTCATGTAGGCTTTTTTAACAAACAATAAACACAATAGCAACAATAATGAACTGTCATAATACCCACAAGCTCTTAGGCATCAGTGAAGGCTGTATTAGGTCCTGAGCAAAGTTAAGATATTCCCTGCCAACATACGATGTTTCTATAGCAGTTTTTCATACACACTGTACCTACATAGAGATCGGCCCAGCCCCCCTTTCAGCAGAAGTGCAGTCACCTTGGGGAAGGAACACAGTCTCCTGTGTCTCCTAGCAGCCTGGCCTTTTTCTCAGCTACATTTTTTTTGTGGATGGCAGTAGATTCCTTTAAATCTGCGAACACGAAACTGATAAGGAATCATGTACTGGTGCTTTATCTTACAAAAAAAAGTAATATCACCATAATTTATCTCCATTATAAACTGTTAATTAGATCTTTTCCTAAAGATTCATTTCTTTCATTAGTTTTGCAGTTGTAGTAAAAGCTAATATTGGCATTGTAAAGCTGGGGTCACGGGGACTAGCAGACTTTACTAAGACAAAATAATGCCACTCAGGACCAAGTCTACACTGTGGCAACCATGGGACATGGTAGTCAAAATCTGGGAAGAGGGTTGGTTGGGAACATCAAGACCCCAGTTCTGGTGCCTGGGTCTCTCTCTGTTCACAGTAGTCAGATTGTTAAAAATCAGCTTAGTTGTGGCATACAGCCTTATGGCAATTCATTACAAATTTAGAGAATATGTCGCAGGTGGTTGGCTTTTCCACACCAGACTGTGTTTTAAGCTGTTACAAGTAACAAAGGCTGACTCAGTTACACCTCTGTGAAAGCCAACAGAAGCCAAAGGCAAGGACTGGCACAAGCCAGACAGCTACAGCTAAACCATTTGTGATGAAGTGCCCTGAGGCTGCCCCAGCATTTCCCGGCTGTGTGGTCTGCCAGGTCACTGCGCTGCAAGGGGAGTGTGAAACACAGAACTTACTGAGAAGTGTGATTTTTTTTTTTTTTTTTAACATTACCGCTATTCTTTCTGGATAACGGAGAGAGGAGTGGGAATGACAGCCTGGCAAGATCACATCACAGTGGTTCCAGGCCAGTGCTGGGACCTGCTACATGGCACAGATCAGTCTTCCAGAAGACATCCTGACCTGACCCAAATTGCAAGATGGACCATTCACTGGCTTCTGCTGTGATTGACGGTGACATTATCCTTCATTGCCTCCCTTCTTCCTCACCTCACCTGCTTGATTTTTAACTTGCAGCCTCTTAATTGGCTGTCCCAAAGGAAGAAAATGTCCCATTTTTGCACCTCCTAAAGCATCTGAGTAGCACATCATTAACCGCTGCTCTGGCAGACCCATCACAGTGAGAGGCTGTGTCAGCTCTTCATCTGCTCTTCATCCCTTTTCCTCTGCAGGTAGGTTAGGACATGGAAAAATAAAATACTAATAAAAGTTCTGGATATTCAGAATAACAGAATCAAAGTTTTACAAAGTATTGTAGGAAAGTTCCCCCAGACTTGCACCAACAAACACTGTGCTACCTCACCATGAGCGCTGTGAGCAGCAAAGCACCTGTGCCGCACTTCACATTCAACCTGGGAAACTTCTCATGTTTAATATTTAAATCAACCTCTCCCAGCCACTTAAGCTTCTCTCCCTGAATACATCCTGGAGGAAATCAAGAAAAATCCATTTAGAGGAATCACGATGTCACCTGAAGTATGCATGTTCCAATATGTATTTTCTAACCAGAAAATAAAACATTTTTTGCATTTCTCTTCTGTTTTCTTTTACTTAGAGAAAATGACTCAGAATAAATAAAAGCATTTTACTATCACAAATACTTTAAATAAATTGAAGAAATTTACTGAATTTATTACTGAAGCAATAAGACAAGGCATATTTACAGTAAATGGAAATAACAGTATTGTCCCCAAATATTGTCCCAAAACCATGATCCAAATAGGAATTTTTCTGTTCTATTGTTGTCTTCTTTTTCACTTTTTGCAGATTCTCTTTTGGATAGGTCAACATAATAAATAAAATTCAAAAGCATTTCTCAAGTCTTTTAAATGTTCCTGTACAATCTATTATTTACTAAACAGCATTACATTAGTTACAAATTCTACTTCTTATTCTGCATGCAAATGTTATAGAGTATTAGCCAGCACTCTTAAAATTTTAAGCTAAATTCTGATTTACCTGGTTTGAGTCTTAAGAAATGTCACTGAATTGAAGTACGATGGTAAATAAACTCATACTGGGTCATGCAGTTTCTTTATTTATGAGGCAGACATTCTTTCATTTGTATGATCTTTGTCTAATCAGCTGTACTGACAAGTGATGCAAACTGCACACTTTGAAAAATCGTTTCTAACCATAGCATGAATTTCTGTGTGTAAGGATAATTATATAACAAGGGATGATAACTGAGTGCATTTACGGCCTGGAAATTTGATCTGCTGATGTCTGATCTTCATAGAAAACTGAACACAAAAATTCCAAATGTTTCCGTACATACACATTTAAGAAGTTTACTTGTAACTGCTTCTTCTTACCTTTCTTAGCTTCTGCATCAGTTTTCCATAGGATACCAAAATCACTGTTAAAGGCACTATAAAGCAGGTGGTGAAAAATGCAATAATGTACGTATGGTCGGTATAAGCTCCTGAGTACCTGTATAAAGCACAAAATACATTGTGTATTTATTACTAGTATGCATTCTTACTATTTTCTTGAAATATTAATTTTGGTCTTCAAAGCAGTTGCTAGTGTTTTTGTCAACCGCCTTTATTCAAAGTGGCCCTGTACAACTCTAGTCATATCACCAGATGGAGCCTTGGCCCATCTCCCCAGCTGTGGGCTAGGACAGGATCCTATGACTGTAGGCACAATATCACAGATCTATGGGACAGTCAGATGGGAAGGGACATGTAGTCCAACCTTCTGCTCGACACGGAGTCAGCTATGGAGTCTGACCAGAATTTGTCCAGTCTTCTGAAAAGATTTGTCTCTTTGTCTTCTTTGAATCCTGACAAAAAGCACAAGGTGCAGGACAGTTATTTTCATTAGCGATGGAAACTCCTCCCTTCAGAAATTTAAAAAAAATCTGTTCTTGGTAAATTTTTCTCAGTTTTGTTACAACTTTCTTTACATTCATCTTTGCAGAAATGTACATCATCTTTAAACCTTTCGTTTAAATTCCTGGCCCTGCGATGTCCTGAGCTGCAAGGTTCATTTCTTTACCGTACTCTGTGCAGAGTGGCCTTACCAGTTAGGCTCACAAGTAGTTCCAATCTTACTGGTGGTGTAACTGCTCCAACCCATCGTTGGTGGAATGGTCCAAATGAAGGAAAAGGTCCACACAAAGGCAATACCTAGGGCTGCATGCTTCCCCCTCAAGCGCATATTTCCCAGTGGGTGACAGATCACAATGTACCGCTCAAAAGCCAAAAGAGCAAGAGACCAGAGAGCAACAATTCCTATAGTAAGACAACACAGTCAGCATCAAAAATTGGGTAGATTTGCTGAAAAGCAGAGACCATCCCACATCACAGAATCACAGAATTGTTTAGGTTGAAAGGCATCTCTGGAGGTCATCTAGTTCAACACACACCCCCTACTCAAGCATGGTCCATACAGCAGGTTGTCTGGGACCAAGTCCAGTTGGGTTTTGAATATCTCCACAGATGGAGACTCCACAAACACTCTGGGCAACCTGTTTCAGTGTTTGACCACGCACCACATCAGGCGTCTTTTCCGTCAACCCAAGTTGTGAAGGGATGTGCAATTTATGTGCATTATTCTAATATTTATGAAGAGCACAAGACATTCATATTTGTCTAGTTTGCCAGTCTACAGTATAATGACTACAAAATCAAGTAGCTAATCAGGCTATTTAACTGATGATGACTTCTTTTTTTTCATTCAGTTCTACTCTGAAAAGCTGCAAATTATTTGTAGCTTCCAAATTAACAAATTCAGATATATCTTCAAAACGCTATCTTTGCAAGAAATTTCATATTTCGTACTGTCATGAAACTAATGTACAGACAGCTGCCACAACATCAAATTATCATTTTGTTAGGCACATATCACCTGAGCGGCCACCAAAAGCTTGAAATAGCCTGATCTTTCTCCATGGCACATGGCGTGCATGCCACAAACTGATTTAGTAGCATTGCCCCTCGCCGACATTCCCTCTGTGTAGCTAAGAGTGAGCAACTCTGAGACTCCGTTTCAGGCTGAGGACCAGCAATGTGTTTGGTTTAGAGCAGTGACAGAGTTAGAAGTCTGCCTCTAGTGTGCAGCTTCAGAAACAGGAAGGCAGGTCTAGCTCAAGTAAGTAGATGTCCCATTTTAAACTAATTTCCCAATTATCCTGCAGTGGTGTATTTACACAGGGAAAAATATGGTGAGGATTTTCCCTCTCAGAGTTCTTCTAATACTTTTTGTGTAGTTAGTAAAACAAAGCCAAGAAAAAGAATCACAAAAATATGTAGGTGTGAGGAGTGACTATTACAGGTGTGTCACGGCTCTTCAGAACCACTGGGGTGTAGCTAAAAAATATGTTTCTGTGCCATGATATTTTACACAGTTTAAGAGCAGCCACTCACCCTTTTTCTCTCTCTTCTATTTATCCATATATGCACACACCTAAATACAAACCTTGAAAATAGCTACATATAGTGATTTTTTTTCTGATATTGTTTTACCAAATACCCCACAATGCTGTTATTCTGTTCGCAAGGTTTTTCTCATTATATTAAACATACTCAGTGATCAGTATACATGCAACAAGCCGCTGATATATGACAGAGATAGTGGTATATGTTATTCACTCACACGTGAGATCTGCTGTAGAATATGTGTAACTGGGGAAAGAACTAGTGAGTCTGAAGGCATGCAAAGTCAGTGACTTGGGAAGCTGCAGGATAGATAGTAGAATACACTGCAGAAAGCTGAAGGAAAAGAACATACAACTAGAAACAAAATCAAGCTTACCAAAAAATGTGACAGCAAATCCTTCCAGTACACAAGCCCAGGCTCCCATATAAAAATAACCCTTTAGATTGGTTAAAAAGCTGATGGTGCCACCAGTCAGTGAGACCAGGAAATCAGCCACAGACAAATTGACTATAATGTAATTGACAGGTTGTCTCAATTGCTTGAACTTAAAAGTTACCAGGATTACAGCCAGGTTCTCAGCAAGTGACAGGGAGGTCACCACCAACATTACTGCTGCCAGAAGCCTGAAGTGCCAGGGCTGGATGGAGTCCAAGGGACGTCGGAAGGGATCCCATCTGGCAGGACCAGAGGAACTGGACAACAGCGACTCATTTTCAGGTGCTCTGAATGCATCCATTTTTTCTCTCTCACTAGCAAAAATAATACTGTATAACACCGGAATTTCTAATCTGTAAATAATATTCAGGATTAGAAGGAGAAATTTGCCGTCTCCAGCAGAAGTTTGAATAAACTCTCCATGCTTCTGCTTTCCAGTAACAGCCCAGGAAGCAAAATTTTGGTCAGAGGAAAGTTTAGTGCTGTGCAGTGAATGTGTGAACAGGGATGAACAAGATAGATAATCTCTTAGAGCAACGTCTGCCCCTCTCCGCCAGTAGTCTCCTGCTTCTCTCCTGCTGCAGCTGTGTCTTCATCTGTAATAAAACCCAGCTACAGAAGCCGCAGGTTCCTTCCTTCTGCAGCAGCCAACAGCAGTGCTGAAATATCCCTCAGATCATCACTGCTCTGCGGGGAAGAGTGAAGTGTTTGCTTGGATCCTCCCTGACCTTTAGCACTGTGAAAAGGAAGCTTTCCATTTGTTAATAGTGAGGGTGGGGTGATCCTCCTCAAGCCCTGCGCTGCTGGGAGCACAGCGAGGGGGAGACTCCCACCTGACTTGTTTGCTTGAAAGAGGGCAACCCTGAAATTATGAACACTGGACTGCAAACTGGGCAGTGGGACTGTGCTATAAACCCCCGCCCGAATCTCAGGCTAGCTTACGGCCTCAGAACTGAAGCTCCAAATTAAGTAAGTCTCCTACGTTATTCAGTGGAATTTCAGTTTCTGTCAGACAGTATAGAAGTTATCCCTGATGAAGGTGTAATAACTGCAGCTTTAGTGCTAAAACCTCAAAGATGTACAAAGTATTTTAAAGATACAGTTTGTAAATACATGAAAAGAAATAACATCAGTACAGCATGACAACAGACAGCGGAAAATTAATGGGTAGTCATATATTTCTGCTAAAAATGACTGGATGTATCTGAACTCTTTAATAAGCACCAGCAGTTAGGGTTACTTGTGCTCATTTCCCAAGATGAGTAGCTCAGTCATCTCTGCACCCTGATGAGACACAATACTGTGACAGATATTCCAGTACTCCTGTTCTAAAGGGCTGCCAGTAATTATTCCACAAATTAAGCTGGATATTCCAAGAATACGGAAATCATTCAGCTGTGTTTTGAGTTAATTCTTGGGAACCGTAATTGTTAATCAGAACCTCAGAGTATTAACCAGTGTCAAAAATACAGAAGCAATCCGGTTTCCATCTTGGAGAGTTCACACTTTGGGCACACACCATATACAAGATGCGAATAAACCCAGAGCCTAGAGAAGGATCACAGGTCAGCAGGAGAGCACCTGAAGGGCAACAGAAAGGAACTCCAGCCAGTAAGTCAGCTTCATCAGGGGGCCCAGATTAAATGCCTCTATGCAAATGCACACAGCATGAGCAATAAAGAAGAGGAGTTAGAGACATGCACACACTTGCAGGGCTATGATTTTATTGGCATCACAGAGAGGAGGTGGGATGGCTTCTGTGACTGGAGTGTTGGAATGGAAGGATACAGGCTCTTTAGGAAGGATGGGCAGGGGAGACGAGGAGGAGGTGCTGCCTTCTGTGTCAACGACTGGCTGGAGTGCATGGAGTCTGGGGATGGATGGGGAGCCGACCAAGAGCTTATGGGTCAGGATTAAAGGCAGGGCAGGGACAGGTGACTTTATAGTGGGGGTCTGCTACAGGCCACCTGACCAGGAAGACCGAGCAGACGAGGCCCTCCATAGACAGATAGAAGCAGCCTCATGTTTACAAGCCCTGGTCCTCATGGGGGACTTCAACCACCCTGATATCTGTTGGAGGGACAACACAGCAGGGCATAAGCAACCCAGGAGGTTTCTGGCCTGCATTGATGATAACTTCCTTCTCCAAGTGACAGAGAAGCCAACGAGGAGAGGTGTTATGCTGGACCTTGTTCTCACCAACAAGGAGGGGCTGGTGCGGAATGTGAAGCTCAAGGGCAGCCTTGGCTGCAGTGACCATGAAATGGTGGATTTTGAGATCCTTAGGACAGCGAGGAGGGCACACAGCAAACTCACTACCGTGCAACCCAGGAGAGCAGACTTTGGAAGCTGCTAAGCTACTATCCATCATATTTGGGAAGTCATGGCAGTCTGGTGAAGTTCCAGCCGACTGGAAAAGTAGAAACATAACCCCCATTTTTAAAAAGGGTAAAAAGGAAGATGTGGGCAACTACAGGCCAGTCAGTGTTATTTCTGTGCCCGGCAAGATCACGGAGCAGATCCTCCTGGAAACTATGCTACGGAACATGGAAAATAAGGAGGTGACTGGTGACACCCAACATGGCTTCACAAAGGGCAAATCATGCCTGACAAACTTGGTGGCTTTTTACGATGGGGTTACAGCATTGGTGGATAAGGGAAGAGCAACTCATGTCATCTACCCGGACTTGAGCAAAGCATTTGACACTGTCCCACCTGACATCCTTGTCTCTAAATTGGAGAGACGTGGATTTGATAGATGGACCACTCGGTGGATAAGGAATTGGCTTGATGGTCGCACTCAAAGAGCTGCGGTCAATGGCTCAGTGTCCAAGTGGAGACCAGTGATGAGTGGCATTCCTCAGGGGTTGGTATTGGGACTGGTGCTGTTTAACGTCTTTATCAGCAACATGGACAGTGGGATTGAGTGCAAAACAAATCTAGTAACAAAAAATACTCACAAAATAATACTTATTTAACCAGAATATTTAAAAGTTCCAAGTGTCATAAATAAAAGAAGGATCAACACACAGGAACATTAAAATGCCTCCAGCTGGTCCTTGTATGGCATGATTCAGCATAGCTCCACTGACTCCATGCTATAGCAAAGGATCTGGACCACAACTTTAAAATCAAGCTTGAATATTATGTTGTTTGCAATTATACATGATTTTACATTCTTGTGGGTGTCAGAATGAAACTAGAACTCTGAATTTAGCATACAACAGAGAAGGTAGTATCTGGATTTCTCTACGGTACAAATCTATTGACTGTACGTTGACATTCCTTTAAAGAATGGACAACTATTGTTTCTAGTTATTTTGTTGTTTATGCTGTCATATTGTTCAAGTTATTTGTATGATTTATGATTTTGGTTACAGTTTAAATGCATTCTCTTTTTTTTATCTTGTGCTTACTCTTTATTTAGAATCCTTTAAAAACCTTCCTATACTGTTTTGGTTGTCTGTTTTGTTTGTCTTGTTTTCTGTCTTCAGCTGGTCAACATTATCACTGAAAGTGATTCTCTGCAACACGCTCTCTTATTACAGCTTACAGCACCTTCACTTCTTCCGGCATCACGGGTTTGCATTTGCTACTTTGCCCTACATTTGCAACCCCCTCTTGCACTGCAGACCTTTTTTTTTTTGTCCAACTAATACAGACATGGCTATTTTTTTGCACTTTTGTTGCAAGACTTTTTTCTGAAATCAATATCAGATACATTTAGAAAGACAAAGCACTTCCTTATGAGCAGAGGGAGAACAGGAGCATCTCAGGTCTGTAGCCTCCATTTAAAGAGACAGCTGTTCTCCAGCATTACATCACAAGATCTTTAGCTCCTTGTATTAAGGTCGTGTTTTCCATTAGTGTCAAATTCTTTTCCTGGACTTTCATATACGGAAAGTTTGTTGATAAACTTGGAACACATGCAAAGTGAGGAGTCCCTGTTCGTCATATCTCACACATCTGACCTACCGCAGTCTTCATTTTCTTGGCCAGAATTGAAGCATGACTCACCTCCTTAGCAAAGGTGTTCCTGACTAACACTTCATATGAAGAGGTAAGTTGGTAGACAATAAAACATCCTCGGGCTATGGTTAAACTGCTGCTGCTTGGAGCAGGGAACATAACATATGGTCAGCGAGGTGAAGAAGACGTGTAACTAACAGCACTTGTGTAATATGCCCATGGTAATTTCAGCTGCAAGACAAAATCAGGATGACAAGAACTGTGCTAACTGAGATCAAATCTGGTGCCTGAAATTGTATGTGGCAGTTGGTGAATTAACCCCGAATTTACCATTCTTACAAGACACAAACAGGGAAATGAGCCATAAAATCAGTGTGATATTTCAAGTGATGCACTTGAACTGGTTGTTTCAGCTCTCAAGCATGTGATAGCCAGTCCCAAGCTGCGGCCATGTAATGACAGCAGTGGCCTTCACTCCTCAAAGGATTGTGAAAGATTTTTGTCCCCAAGAAACATTTGGTTCAGTTACATTTAATTTAAGCAAACAGCATTTTCTGCTGTACAGATGTTTTGTGGTAATCTGAAGAGAAGAATCCCACTTTTGGCACAACGAAACTAGCTGCTGTGTCATACAGGAACGCCCATATCAGTGACTGACCTGGCTGCCCCAGAAGTTTA